>NC_058134.1:191025215-191065945 GCF_016433145.1 Gracilinanus agilis
CTTCTTTATGGAATAGAAATTTATTCCTTTTTGTTTGTTTTCTTATTTTTCTTATTATTACCTTCTCCCCCCCCCCAGTTTTGTATATATATAGCTTGACATTTCATCCTATACAGTTTGTCACTGTTCCCTCTATGTAAACTTCTTCTAGTTACCCTGTGGGTAATAACAATTTTTAATATTTGCCAATATCTTCTTTTCTTCTTGGGCTACAAATTGATTGAACTTATTGGGTCCCTTAAAGAAAAGATTTTATCCCTCCTCCCATTTTCTTAATTACCTTATGGTGATTCTCTTGAATTCTGTGTTTGGGCAGCAAACTCTCTGTTTAAGTCCGGCTTTTTTCTTTACGAATGCTTGGAAGACATTAATTTTATTGAATGATCATACTTTCCCCTGCAATAATATAGTTAGTTTTGCTGGATAGTTGATTCTTGGTTGTAGACCCAGTTCTCTTGCTTTCCGGAATATTGTGTTCCATGCCCTCTGGTCCTTCAATGTAGATGCAGCCAGATCCTGTGTTATCCTAAATATGGTTCCCTCATATCTGAATGACTTCTTTTTAGCAGCTTGTAATATTTTTCATTGGTCTGGTAGATTTTTTTTAATTTGGCTATAATATTCCTGGAAGTTGTCAGTTGTGAATTAAATGTAGGAGGTGATCTGTGGATTCTTTCAATTTCCACTTTTCCCTCTTGTTCGAGAATGTCAGTGCCATTGTGTCTGATAATTTCTTATAGGATAATGTATTAACTTTTTCTTTTATCATGAAGATCTGGTAATCTGGTAATTCTTAAATTGTCTCTTCTACCTCTGTTCTCCAGATCTTTGGTTGAATCAATGAGGTGTTTCATATTCTCCTCAAATTTTTCATTTTTTAAATTTTGTTTTATATATTCTTGCTGCCTTTTAAAGTCATTTGCTTCTAGTTGTTGAGTTCTGCTTTTTAAAGACTGAATTTCTGGTTTTTTGGTCATCCTTCTTCTTATGGTATGATTTTCTTTGTAGATGATCTTTTGCCTTCTTTCCTTCATTTTCAAGTTGGCCAATTCTGGCTTTTAAGACTTTGTTTTCTTGTTTTAGTGCATGTGTTTCCTTTTCCAAATAGTCTTCAGCCTCTCTTGCCTCTCTTGATTGATTTTTGAGTTCCTAAAGTTCTTGAGTTATTTGAATTTTGAGATCTTCCAAAGCCTGTGTCCAATTAGCTGGAACTTCTTCCTCTTCTTCTATTTCTATTTTATATGCTCTTTTTTCACTTCCTTGAAAGAAGCTGTCAATTGTCATTTCTTTTCTCTTTTTCTTTTGTTTACTCATATTTTTTTCCTTTTCTGTTCTGCTAGTTTGAGCAGATGTATATAATGATCTTTGATGAAAGATCTTCCCTCAGCTGGCAATGGGGGTTTGTAGTTGCCTTCTCTGCCTTCTGATGACTTCTTGTCTGTCCAGTTGTTGGTATTTAACCTCTATTGATTGGATTAGTTGTACTCCTTAATCTGCCCTGAGATTAAAACCTCCAAAGGAGAAAAAAGTAATATGTTGGTGGCCAAGAAGGAGCATTTTTGCTGAGCTGAGCTGTCCAGCAGTAGGGTCCCCTGTGCTAATCTTGTGTTTGATCTAGTTTTCTTTCTTCTTTAAGCCCTTTGTTCTCTATCTTGGTGTGAGGAAGTCAAGTGGTCTGCAGTCTGAGCTTTAGCTCTCTCTAAGCCACCATCTTCTGGGTTTTTTTGCTGTGTTTCTCCGGGTTTCTCCTCCAGTCACCTCTCTAGTGCCTGTGTTCAACTCACCGAATTCAGAACCAGCAAGCCCTCTCTCCAGGCATGTGAGCCCCCCCACCCTGAGATTTCAGGGGCCACTGGAGACTCCGCACAGCATGTGGGGGAGGCATCCTGGGATTCCTCTTCTCTATCCTCAGACCTGACAGTTCAAGAACTGAAGCCTTTTTCTTGGCCTATCTCTTTAGTTGTGCTGCAGTAAGATTCCCCCCTTCTCTGTCCCGTTGTTAGATTTGTTTCTTTTTCTTCTCAAAGCGCATTGTTTTCTATCTCAGTGCGTAAGGGTTCAGAGGTTTTAAGATTTGCCCCGTCTAAGCCACCATCTTCCCAGAATTAACTTAGTTAATTTTAAAAGAATATTAGCCATTCCCCAATTAATAAATGATCAAAAGATATGAATAGATATTTTTGAGTGAAGAAATCACAATCATGTATAGGCCTAAGAAAATGTTCAAAATCATTATGGATTAGATAAATGCACATCAAAAGGATTCTGAGATATAATACCACATCTGTCAGGCTGACTAAAATAATAAAAGAGGAAAATGGCAAATATTGGAGGGGATACAGAAAAATGGGTACATTAATACACTGTTAGTGAAACTGTGAACTGATCCAGACATTATGGAGATCAGTCTGGAATTATACTGAAAGTTATAAAACTGTGTGTACCCTCAGACACAGAGTTGTTTTTTTAAAATTATTAAATCCTAAGGTCTCACCTGAAGTTTTACTTTATTCAAGACAATAGAAAGAAACTGAACAAACTGATAAAAGCATCCACATTCTCACAGAATACATTCATAAGACTAATTAGAAACCTACCACCTTAACCAAGTACCCACAAGTCTTTGGAAACTTTGTAGTCATCTTTTAACCATTAGTGAGAAATCTGAGCCAACAGGAATGTTTTAACAATTTCTCAGCCCATATACATTCAAATCTGAACACCCTAATGATGAAATGACCCGTTATTCAATAAAGACATTTTATTGGATGATATCAGATTTTTATGCCACAAGGACACAGACTCCACCATTATCCTGGCTACTGGGTCTATTTCTCAAAAAGATAAGGGGAAAAGGAAAATAATCTATATGTTCTGAAACATTATAGTAGCTCTCTTTCTGGGGTCAGAGAACTGGCAATTGAGAGGATGTCCATCAATTGGAGAATGGTTGAACAAGTTGTGGCATATGAAAGCAATGGAGTTCTATTACACTGTAAGAAATGATGAGCAGCTTAGCTTTTTCTCAAATAAATAGCAATATGAAATTATGAAAAGTGAAACATATAGAACCAAAAATTTACATACACTACAGAATTAATGATTGAAGAGTAATTTGTGAATGTCTATCTTCAGAGAAAGAACTGATAAGTTAGAAATACAAAAGATATTTTTATATGTATACACACAGTGTCAAACAGTGCCTTCTCAGGTGCAAGTGAAGTGGGAGGGAGGGAGATATCTGAGAATTTTAAGATAACAAACAAATTAATAAATAAAAATACTGTATTGTTACATTTTGTTAATGTCTAAGATTGAAGATAAATGTATTTGCTTTACTTCTTGATAATAAAGATAATTCCAGTAACACTACTACTACTACTACTAATAATAATAATGACAGCTAAGATTTGTGTAGTGTCTACTATGTTCTAGACAAGGTACTAAACATTTGTAAATATTATCTTACTTGATTCTCACAATAACCCTGGTAGATAGGTCCTATTGTTACTCCCATTTTATACTTGAGGAAACTAAAGAATAGCTTAAATAACTTGAACAGGGACAAATATCTAGTAAGCATAGATATATACATTAAATATTATCAGGGTCTTAGAATGAAAATTAAACTGGAGAACAAGAATCATTTTTTAAATCCTCATGAATCTTTTAAATAATTTGATAATAGTGAGTGTATAATATATTCAGAATTAATCATTAATAATCTTAGGAGATAATGATGTGTTATAATATCTATTCTACTATAGGTTCAGCATGGCATATTTTACCCCTCATCATATAGCAATAGAAAGCACTTTGTTTGAGTTACATTTCTATTGATATAGGACTATACATACAAGCTCTTATGCTCATGCAACAAAAGCTGCAAACTATAGGCCTTAGCTCATACTTCTATCAAAGGGAAATAATTATTATTATTAATTAAAATAATATATTCACATTCATTTTTACACATTCACTGTTTTCCTTACTATCTCTTTGCTCATCCATTCACCATATTATAATTATGACTATCATCATACTCTACTTTATTTTTTGAAGTCTTATTTATCCTTCAGATTTCAAGTCAAATGATATTTTTTCCACTAAACATATTCATATGTCCCCACACTTGGAAATAACCTTTCTATCATTTAAACTTATATGCCACTATTTTTTTACCTTTCTTCTCTTCTTAATGTAGTCAGATACCTCTTTACTACAATTGTATTATTATTACATATTTCCTATGTGTTACATATTTGTATATTTCTTCTCTCTCTATTCTTAGTCAGCTCTATAAAAACGGACCGTTTCTTAATCATCTTTCATTTGTTCCCTAAGCCTAAACGATGTGTTGCAATTAAATAATTGTTTCATGAATCAAATTAAATAATTAATGGCAAAGTCCTTTGGAATTCTAAAGTACAATTTAAATGTTTTAAATTGAATTTTATTTTTATCAATCAAAATCTGACTTTTCCCCCCATACTTTTCCCTTCTACTTTCATTGAAGAGCAATGAAAACCAAAATATTTTTACTCAAGCAAAATATATTATAGCATTGGTCATGTCTACTGTAAGTATGTCTCACTCTATACTCTGAGCTCATCCTGTCTCTATCATGATATATATATATATATGTATATAATGTTCATAATCAATCCTCTGAAATTGTGGTAATTATTATTTCTCTGATGAAAGTTCCTAAAACATTCAAAAATATTTATGTTGCAATATTGTTTTAGTTGTTCTGGTTCTTGCTTTTCTTGGCTTTGGTTCACACATGTTTTCTCAGGTTTCTCTGAAAGCATCCTCTTCATCATTTCTTATAACATAATAGTATTTCATTACATTTATATATCATAATTTAACTATTCTCCAAATGATAGACATTCTTGCTTTCCAGGTTTTTGTCACTGCAAAAAGAGATGTTAAATATTTTTGTACATTGTTATGGACTAAATCCTTTCTTAATTTACATCCTTTTTATTCCCCCTCTTCTTTTTCCTTTTTTTGTCCTATTTCCTGTTGAGGGAAATATCCTTATGTATTCAACTGAGCACATATAATCAGCCTCTTTTTTTTTTTTAATTTTAAACCCTTAACTTCTGTGTATTGACTTATAGGTGGAAGAGTGGTAAGGGTAGGCAATGGGGGTCAAGTGACCTGCCCAGGGTCAAATCAGCCTCTTTTTAACTAGCTTATATGAGAGTGAATTTCAAATGTTACCTAGTTTTCTCAATCTGTTCTCTTTGTATACATTTCTGCTTGAATATGCTCATTATGTGAAAGAGCCACCACTTCTTTTTCTTATCTTCTCTCTCCCAATGCATTCACCATCATCCTCTTTTTCTATTCTTAATTTAAGATCACAAAATCATAAAACAACTATTCCCAGGTCCCCTGTCTTACCAAATTCTACTGATGACCCCATGATGGTAGAATACAAAGAGGTCACATGTGTAATCTCACAGTATTAAAATGTAAAACCTGTATCTTTTTTTAGTATGCTGTGATGGTTCATTCCTATTTACCTTTTTAATTTTTCTCTTGATTTCACCTCTACTTCAAAATTTCTATGAAAATCTAGTATTTTCCTGAGGAATTATTAGAAATCATCCATTTCGATAAAATCCATTTTTCACCCTTAGGCTTAAAACTCACTTTTTCAGCTTAAGTCATTCTAGGCATTAAGCCTGTATGCTTTGTCTTCTTAAATATTGTATTCCAAGTTCTCTGTTCTTTTATAGGATCATTGCTAAATCATGTGAGATTCTGACTATGATTCTATGCAATGCGGCAAGGAAAGCTTAAAAGACATTGTAAAGAGGAAGAAAGTTAATGTCACAAATTCATTAAAAATAGTATCAGCTCAGGGAACACAAACAAAAGATTCAAAACCCAATGGAAACTTGACAATTTGGTTTTCTTTTTTAATTTTTTTTTCATTTGCACTTGGAGTTCATCAGTTTCCCTCTGAAGGTAGATAATATTTTTTTTCACCATGAGTCTTTTGGAATTGTCTTTCATCTTTCTATTCCTCAGCACAGTCAAGTCTCTCACAGTTGGTCATCTTTAAAACATTGTTATTGATGTACACATTGATTTCCCATTTCTTTTCATTCCACTTTGCACCAGTTCACATAGGTGTTACCATATTTTTCTGAGACCATTCCCTTATTATTTTCCAGTAAAGCCAAATAACACTTCATCACAATTATATGCTACAACTTGTTCAGTCATTCTCTAATTGACAAACATTCCTTTAATTTCCAATGCTTTACCACCAAAAAAGCTGTTATAAATATTTTTGTTCCTTTGCTGTCTTTGAGATATAGACCTAGTAGTGGTATTTCTGGATCAATAGGTATGACTGGTTTTGTAGTCCTTTGGCATGGCTCCAAATTGTTCTCCAGAATGGTTGGACCAGTTCAAAACTCCACCAACAGTTTATTGGCATAACTATTTTACCCTCATCCCTCCAGTACTTCTCATTCTTGATAGTTGTATGGTGGTACATTGGTACATCAAAGCTCTTTTAATTTACTTTTCTCTGATCAATAGCAATTTGAAGCATTTTTTATAACTATAGAAAACCAATTTCTTCTAAAAGCTTCTTGTTAATATCCTATGACCATTTACCAATTGAGGAGTGGTTTTTATTTTTATAAATTTGACTCAGTTATATATTCTGCATATATTTGAGAACTAAGGCCTTTTTGGTAGAGCAATTTGCTGTAAAAATTGTAATATTACTTCATTATCTATGGTACCTTTTAGTAAAATGTAGTTTCCCTTCTTATTTCTTTTGATTTGTTTTATTTTTCTTTTGCTTTTTCTGAGATCATAATTATTGTCCCTGCCATTGTTTTTCAAATGAAACTTATTAGATTTTGCTACTGTGCTTTATTTTAAATCTGTGTCTTTCTTTCTGTTCAAAATGTGTTTCTTATAAACAACATAATATCGGATTCTGATTTCTAATCTATTCTGTTTCCCACACCTTTTTTGTGGGTGATTTCTTCACATTCACAGTTATGATTATTAACCATGTGTTTCCTTCTATCCCATTTTCTTCTCTTTTCTCTCTGTTTTTATCCTTTCCTTCCTTCTATCATTCCTCAATTTTTCTTATGTCCTTCTTGTCCTATTTTCCTAATGGGAAAGTAATAGTTCTGCATGAATGAAAGGTTGTCCTTTTAAATACCAACCATCAATGTCAACAATGATCATTTACTCTTGCCAGCATGACAAGAAAGTCTTACAGAAAACTGGTAATGGCAAGAGCACTCTGGGATCGATGGATGGGCTTACAGTCACATGTTGAAGAATACCTGGATGAAAAGGAGGAAGCATCTTAAAGAGATTGGGGAGAGGGAATGAGAGAACATTTGCACTTTCTTCACAAAGTTTTTGTCACTTCTAGATCTATGGCAGCCACCTTGCCGCAGAAGTGGGAAATGCCTCTTGTACCAACCAAATGCTTCAGCAAAGAGTGGAGATCTTGTAAACTACTTGAGTGACTAGGCAGGAACACACCTGAGTTCCTGCAAGGGCTGAAGGATGCCCTGCTACTATCTGCATAACCAGAACCACTGAGGTTGAGTTCATAGTCATAGTGGTTTCCATCTTTGTGAAAATGGTAATTTAAAAATATGTTTCTATTCAGCTACAGATTCATTTCAGAGAAGCTGCAGAAGGGAATTCATTTTTTAAGTTTCTTTCTCCAATGGAATCTAATAGAAAAAAATAAAGCAAAAATACACACATGTACATGCATGCACATAATATGTGTATAAACATCTGTATCTGTTTGTATGTATACATACATAATGCATATATGCACATATACATGCATTTATATGTATAAAGATATATATATATATATATATATATGCCAATAGTCATTCCCCAACTGATTATTGTTTAAAGGATATGAAGGGGAAAAAAAGGATATGAAGAACAAACTGGCTCTCAAAAGGACTCCAAACTATTCATGACCATGTGAAGAATTTTGCCAAATTACTAGTAGTCAGGAAAATGTAATTAAAAAAACAATCTTGAGACTTAATCTCACACCTTAGAAACTGGCAATGATGACCAAAAAAAATCCTAAATGTTGGAGGAGTTGTGGAACTAGAAGCACATTGATCCATTATTATGGAACTGTAAATTGCTATAAGCATTTTGGAAATCAATTTGAAATTATACAAATAAACAATTAAAATTACATTGACTTAGAGATTATCCTATACTTTAAGGATGTAATTGATAAGAAGAAAGTCTCTACATATACCAAAATATTTGTAGTAGCACTTTTTATTATGAGAAATTATTGAAAACCAAGTGTATGTCCATTGATTAGGAATGTCTCAAGAAGTTTTAGATCATGAACATAATAGAATATTATTGTTCTTTAAGAAATTATAAATGAAATGAATATAGAGAAGCATAGAAACATCTACATGATCTGATTCAGAATGAAGTTATGAAGAGGCAAGAAAGTAATATATTTAATAACTTGTTCAGATGTTTCAGTTGTGTCCAACTTTTTGTCACCCTGCTGAGCTCTGTCTTTTGGGTTTTATCAGCAAAGCTACTGGAGTGGGTTGCCATTTCCTTCTCCAGTGACAAACTGAGGTTACATGACCTGCCCAAGGTCATAGAATTGAGAAGTTTCAGAGGCTGAATTTTAACTGTTTTTCTGACTCCGATTTTTGGAACATTTTCAACAATTTGATATGCTGATTGGCCTCTTAGTTTTCATAATAGAAGAAGATAAAAACCTAAAAGGTAGGCAGAGAACATCTGGGACACTGGGGTGAGAGTGGAGCACAGACAGCAGGAGGCTACAGCAAGGAGTGTGAACAGTTTGCATGGCAAAAAGTCTTTCTTTTTGCTTACTCAAAATGAATGAAACAAATTCATCACTCAAATATATTTCTTATTGAAATGTTTTATTGATATTGATATTTAATTTTACGTAATATATTATATGTTGGTTTAAAAATGACTAATTTGGGGTATTGCAATTTTATTTAATATTTATTTGTTTTCATCATGATTCATAATTTGTTCATTTTGAGGAATTCCCAGCATGGAAACTCCTTCCAAATAAATTTGTTGTAGCTGGTCAGAAATAATTTATATTCATATAGAGATAGATGACTATGATGCAAAAAACTTCTCACTTGCACTGGTCATACACTTGCTAGGTGTCAGAGGCTGAAACTGAACTCAGGCATTCATGAATTAAAGAAAACTTCCAATATTCTGTGCCAAAATTTATTTTAATATATTTTTCTCTTCATTTCATATTATTAAGGACATCTTGTGCAACTTTAGACTATTTTCCTTAGATAAGTAAATAGATCCTTGAAAAAATTTTTAATGTTTTTATTCTAATGCTGAGAATCATTTTTTGGCGATCTAACTGAAATTTCTTAAAAATATGGGTATCCAATCATTTTGTATTAGGTGTGTTGTTTCTCACATTCTAGGGAAATTTTCTTATGTGATTTCCTGAATTATGCTATTTGGACTTCTAACATTTCTTTGTTGATTTTATTTTTATTTTTATTTTATGCTTTTTGATTCTCAATATATGAATAGACCACCTTCAAAGAGAATCACCTTGGCTTAGATTTCAAATTTCCCCTTAAAATCTCAACTCTCATTTTAGTTCTGACAATCCTTTCCCCCCATCACTGCAGTATTTTTAGTTCATCATCTATTATTCTCTCTATTTCTTTGCCTCTCTCTGTCTCACTGTCTTTTCTTCAGCGTGTCTCTGTCTGTATCTCTCTCTTTCTGTCTTTTCTGAAATACCATGTTTAACAACAACAAAAAATCACTAAATTGAGAGTCAAAAGAGATGGGTTAAAATCTCAGCTCTACCACCTACTGTCTGACCATATAACTATCAATTCATGAGAAAATTCCATGTATAGAATCTTTTAAGAAAAAATGAATAAAAGGCATAGTTGATGAAGCCATATCTAGGAACAGATGGCTACCATTCGATACTCTATAGCTCTACCATTATACAATTGACTGAAAAGTATATGAAAAAGAATATATAAGACTATGTGTTTTTATAATAAAAGGCACTTTATTCAAAAGAACAAAATTCTGACTTAAAGGATTTCCTGCAATAAACTGTTCATCTCAGACATTTTCCAAACCATATACAATTCCCTGAAAGATATAGCAATAGATATAGTTTTCTTCAGTGAATATGATCATTTTTACTTAGGAAGATACAAAATAAAGAGATATACGATTGCCTAGGAATAACCAATGAAATTAATAAAAAAATGTATGCTTAGTTAGTAAGCTAAAGATTCCTTTACCAAAATTACCTTTTTTAGGGGGCAGCTGGGTAGCTCAATGGATTGAGAGCCAGGCCTAGAGACGGGAGGTCCTAGGTTCGAATCTGGCCTCAAACACTTCCTAGCTGTGTGACCCTGGGCAAGTCACTTGACCCCCATTGCCTACCCTTACCACTCTTCTGTCTTGGAGCCAATACACAGTACTGACTCCAAGATGGAAGGTAAGGGTTTAAAAATTACTTTTTTTAAAGATGAGTAAAAGTAATTACATAACTCTAAAATATAGTAGCATTCTTATTAGAGAAAAAAATATCCTGTTTATCTCCTACTATTTGACATGATACTAGATTATGTATTTGTAAGGTATCAGGAAGGAACTAAGGGAAAAACACAAAGAACCAGACAGATTATTCCTATTTTTATGTGATGTTATGGTTTCCTTAGATAAATCCTACTCAATCAGCAAAGAAGCCAATCGACAAATTTAGTACTAACTAGATGATATAAAAGGAAAGTTTTAAAAATCTTTTATAGGAACAGAGCCAGGTTGGTGGAGAAGGTACACACACCAAACTGATTTCTACCAAATTATCTTCCAAAAATCTATACAGTATAATGCTAAAAATTAATTTTGGTGCAACATAAACCACAAAAAGACTGGGTGAAATTATTTTTAGCCCCAAAACAATTTTGTAGTTCAGCAGAAAAGATTTAGTATGCCAAGGTGGAAGTGGAGCACAACATACCAAGGAAGTCCCCCACAAGAAACACACCTTTGGTGCATCTGAATGAGTAACAAAAGTTTCTGGAGCTCTTAGCCAGAGACCATAAGAAGACCTGGATAAATGCTTAGGAGGAGATTACAGGCTTCCCTTTGCTGGCTCTGGGTACAAGACTCATCACATTGCCTATACACAGAACCAAGCTACAATATTGGGGTGTGCTCTCAGAGCGATGACTGGCACTAGCACACTCCAGTACTTGTGACCTCAGAGAAGCAGGGGACTATGGTCACAGTTTAAAAGGCGAAACACATGCTTGTGCTTATTCCCAGACCAAAGCATAAGCCAGGAGAGTATTAAGCACACCTCTTCTTACATCATACCATTTTGGAAGAATTGAAAGGAGATAGATCCTCAACGGTAGCTCTAAAGCTGTACAAAGAGCCTAAAACTAGGGACAGTGTTCCCTTCACCACAGATATAAAGCCAATTTATTTTAAATTAAAATAAAATTTAAAAATCTAGAAAAGGAGCAAACAACATTTTTTAATCTACACAGAAAATTATTTTGGAGACAGGGAAGACCAAAACGTAAATAAAAAAAAAGACAACAGTCAGTAGTCTTCATCTAAACCCCTCAAGAAAAATATCAATTGCTTTTAAGCATAAAAAGAACTAAAGGAGAAGCTAAAAAAAGATTTTAAAAAGTAAATAAGAAAGGTGGGATAAAATTGGGAAAAGAAGTGAGAGTGCTAGTAGCATGAAGTTTATTATATATATTTCAAGACTCATTTCACACAAAAGACCCCCCAAAAAAACTTCACAGATGCGCAGAAGTTACAAATTATGTCATATCAAAACACAAAAAAAATCTCATTTGACTTCAGAATAGAACAAGTCCAAGGCTGAATTTTGGCTGGTCCATTATCAAAAGCTAAGTCTGGGAATACTTTTGTCCATTATTGACCTTGAAGTGTCTAG
Organism: Gracilinanus agilis; assembly: GCF_016433145.1. Classification (NCBI taxonomy): domain Eukaryota; kingdom Metazoa; phylum Chordata; class Mammalia; order Didelphimorphia; family Didelphidae; genus Gracilinanus; species Gracilinanus agilis. The sequence continues at coordinate 191,037,253 of NC_058134.1, forward strand.
AAACAGATTCAGAGTCCAGGCAGCCTTTTGCTTAATTTCTGTCTTTAATCTTGGAGAGAAATTTGTATCCTCTTAAATGCTGGTTTGCTAGGAACTTAAAACTTTTCAATAAGGAAAGGTGTGGACCATAAAAGGAGTCAAAAGAGGAGTCTCAGATTTTTAGCTATTTGAGACAGTTTTTCTTATTGGCTTCCCACAAGAGTGATACAGGAAAATCATGAAAAAAGAGTCAGAAGTTCTATAAAAGAGGCCCAAAGGAAATACTGAAAATATTCATGCCTTAAAAAACAGAATAAGTCAACTGATAAAAGTGTCACAAAAATCCACTGAAAAGAAGAACTTCTTGAAAAGCAGTATTAGCCAAATAGAAAAAGACATATACAAAAATGCACCAAAGAGAATAATCCTTAAAAAGAAGGAATTGTCATATAAAAAATGAGGTAGAAAAATTCTCCTAAGAAAATAACTCTTTAAAAGGCAGAAGTGGACAAATGGAAAAGAAGGTAAAAAAAACTCCCTGAAGAAAATCATGTCTTAAAATTAGAATTGAGCAAGTGGAAGTTAGTGACTCCATAAAACATAGAGAAACAAAGTCAAAAGAATGAAAATTGAACATAATGTGTGAAATATGTCATTGGAAAAATAATTGACAGAAATAAAAGAGAATCTAAGAAATGTGATAATATAAAAGCCATGATTTAAAAAAGCCTACATATCATCTTTAAAGAAATTATCAAGAAAAACTGCCCTGATATTCTAGAACCAGAGAGTAAATTAGAAATTGAAAGGATCCACCAATCACCTCTTAAAAAGACCCCCCAAAAGATTAACTCCCAGGAATATTATAGTCAAATTCCAAAACTCCCAGATCAAGGAAAAGATGTTGCAAACAGGTAAAAAACAAGCAAACAATATAAATATAATTGAATCAGAGTCAGAACAACATAAGATTTAACAGCTTCAACATTAAAGTAGCAGAGGTCCTGGAATATGATACTCTAGAATCTAGAAATTAAAGGAGCAAGGTCTTCAACTCCAAAAAACTGAGCATAATTCTTCAGAGTAAAATATGAGTATTCAATGAAACTGAGGACTTTCAGACAGTCCTGATGAAAAGATCAAACCTGAATAGAAAACTTGACTTTCAATACAAGACTCAAAAGAAGTATAAAGAGGTAAAGAGGTAAAATAAATCAAAAAACAAATGATAAGCTTAAACTGTTTTTACATACCTACAAAGAATCATGATTTTTATGACTCCAAAGAACTTTACCATGGGCAGTTAGAAGTAGCTTACATAGACAGAAGAAAGGGTATGAAATGAATATGATAGGAAAATATAATACATGAGAAAGAGAAATGCATTGGGAGGAGGCAGGAAGGAAGAACAGTATGAGATAAATTATAACAAATAAAAGAGTCATTTTCCAGTGGAGGCAGAAAAGACAGAGTTTGGAAGGGGAGTACATTAACCTTACTCTCATCAGAACTGGATCAATGAGGGAAGAACTTACATAATCAATTGTGTATAGAAAATTATCTTGACCTACAGAAAAATAGGAAGGGGAAGAGCTGCTAGGAAAGAGTGAAAATTGAGGGAGGTGGAGGTCAGAAACTAAACAAGGGGAAATGGGGTGGAGAGTAATATACAGTAATCATAATGGTGCAAAAAATTTTACAAGTCTCTCTAATCAGGGCTTCATTTTTTAAATATATTGAGAAATAGTTTAATAAGTAAGAATATGTCATTCTCCAATTGATAAATGAAAAAAAGATATGAACAAGCAGTTCTCAGACTGAGTAATTAAGGCTATCTATAGTCATGCAAAAATGCTCTAAATCACTATTAATTAGAGAAATCCAAATTAAAATAACTCAGAAACCACCCCACACTGATTAGATTGGTTATTATGACAGAAAAGGAAAGACAAAACCTGGTGGAGGAGAACCTGTGGGAAAATTGATATACTAATGCACTGTTTGGGGAGTTATAAGTCCATTCAGTCATCCTGGAGAGTAATTTGAGCCTATGTCCAAAGAGGCTATAAAACAGTATATACCCTTTTTTGTATCCCAAAGATTAAAAAAAATTAGAAAGAGGAAGGACTTATATGTACAAAAATAGGTAAAGCAACCCTTCTTGTAAGGACAAAGAATTAGAAAGTGAGGAGATAACCTTCAATCAAGGAATGATTTAGTAAGTTATAGTATGTGATTGTAATGGGATACTATTTTGCTATGAGAAATAATGAACAGAAGGGGCTCAGAAAAAGTGGAAAGACTTAAATGAAATTAAACAGTTTGAAGTAAGCAGAAAAAAGAAAACACTGTATGCAGTGAAAGGAATATTACCTTAAACAACTGTGAAATTAGCTATTCTCAGCAATTCAATGATCCAAAAGAATCCTAAAGGACCCATGATTTTTAAAAATGTTATCTGCTTCCAGAGAAAGAACTGATGGAATCTGAATCCAGACCAAAGCAAACTTTTTTCACTCTTTGTTAATTTATTTTTTTCAAGTTGCCTTCCCCAAAAGAATTAATATAGAAAAATATTTTACATGATTGAACATGTAAAATCTAAGTGAGAATATTTACCATTTCAGCAAGGTAGGATGGGAAAGGGGAGGTGAGGGAGGGAGGAAGAGAGAGAATTCAAGACAATTTTTTTTAATGTTGGAAACTGTTTTTACATATAATTGGGGGAAAACTAAATTAAATTATAAAAATCTTTTTTTCATTTATATTACTACAAATTAGAAAGAAAAATAAAAAAGGAATGAAGATTAAAAATAAAATGCACAATGTATATTGTAATTAACAACCAAAGAAACTTTATATTAATATAATTATAAACTACTTTTAACAAAAATAAAGGAATCTGTCACTGAAAAAATTCAATACAACTTTCTAGCCCATGCCAATATAAATTTCAAAATATAAACCTAAATTAGTATGCAGCCTAACAATCACAACATTAAAAAGCTAAACAAAGTAAAAACATTCATGTGTAGAAAAAAGGATCAAGAATATTGGAAAAAAAGTAGTGAAAAATGGGAATTAAATGGCCTATTACTACTTTTTCTAAAATTTTATTAAAATTAATCATGAACAAAATTCTTTGATATTAGAATTTAGTAGAGTAGAAAAGATAAGCAAGATCTAGAAATAAACATAGTAGCTAGTGTTTACTAAAATTGAAATCATAGCTGTTTCAGGTGGGACACTTTATTTGACATGAACTGCTAGAAAAACTAGAAAGCAATATGATTACACTAATATCTCATACTCCACATTATAAATATGAAACAGATAATTGACCTAAAATTCCTTCTAATTTTGGTTGCATTGGTTTTGTTTAAACAAAACCTTTTTAATTTGATATAATCAAAGTCATTCATTTACATTTTGTAATATTCTTTATCTCTTGCTTGGTCTTAAATTCCTTCCTTTCCCACAGATCTGACAGATATATTATTCTATGTTCACCCAATTTATTTATGATTTCACTCTTTGTATTTAAGTTATTTATCCATTTTGAATTAGTATAGGGTATAAGATGTTGATCTAAACCTAATTTTTCCCATACCGTTTTCCAGTTTTCCCAGTAGTTTTTGTCAAATAGTGCATTCTTGTCCCAAAAGCTGGGGTCTTTGGGTTTATTGAACACCTGCTTACTGATGTCATTTACCCCTAGTCTATTCCATTGGTCCACCCTTCTGTCTCTTAGCCAGTACCATATTGTTTTGATGACCACTGCTTTATAATATAATTTAAGATCTGGTACTACTGGGCTCCCATCCTTCACATTTTTCATTATTTCCAATTTTTATAATAAAATTCTCTGACAGAGGTTTAATTTCCCCAATATATAAGGAACCAAGTCAAATATATAAAAAATCAAGCCATTCCCCAATCAACAAATGGTCAAGGGGCATGAATAGGCAGTTTTCATATGATGAAATCAAAACAATAAATAAACACATGGAAAAATATTCTACATCTCTTATAATTAGAGAAATGCAAATCAAAACAACTCTGAGGTACCACCTCACACATAGCAGGTTGGTTAATATGACAACAAAGGAAAGTAATTAATGTCAGAGGGGATGTGCAAAATTGGGACACTAATGCATTGCTGGTGGACTTGTGAATTGATAGAACCATTCTAGAAGGCAATTTGGAATTATGCCCAAAGGGCTTTAAAAGACTGCCTGCTATTAGATCCAGTCATAACACTGCTGGGTTTGTAGCCCAAAGAGATAATAAAGTAAAAGACTTGTACAAAAATATTTATAGCCATGCTCTTTGTGGTGACAAAAATTGGAAAATGAGGGGGTGTCCATCAATTGGGGAATGGTTGAACAATTTGTGGTATCTGTTGGTGATGGAATACTATTGTGCTAAAAGGAATAAAGAACTGGAGGAATTCCATGTGAACTGGAATGACCTCCAGGAACTGATGCAGAGTGAAAGGAGCGGAGCCAGGAGAACATTGTACACAGAGACCTCTACACTGGTACAATCGAATGTAATTGACTTTTCTACACAGCAGCAATGCAGTGACCCAGGACAATCCAGAGGAACTTAAAAGAAAGAACACTATCCACATCCAGAGAAAGAACTGAGGAAACAGAAATGCTTTAGAAAAATATATGATCCATCATGTAGTGCGATAGGGATATGATTGGGGTTTTGATGTTTGTCACTTCTTATGATATAATATTCCATTACAATTATACACCAACATCAAAGAACACTATCCACATCAAAATTGGGGTATACACCACAACATGTCCATTCATTCCCCAGTTGATGGACATCAATTCACATTTCATAATTGAATTTATTAATGAATAATCACTATTCATTTCCACCACAGAGATGTTATAAATATTTTAGAATATATAGTTTCTTCTTTTTCCTTGATCACATTAGGAAATAAACCTAATAGTGGTATTACCAGTTCAAAAAGTATATAGTTTTATAATTCTTTGAGTTTGGATCAGTTCACAGTTCCACCTACAATGCATTAGTGTCCCTCTTTTTCCAAATCCCCTCTAATATTTGTCATTTTGCCCTTTTATATTATAACTTATCTGATAGGTATAATATTATATCTCAGAGTTGTTTTGATTTACAATTCTTTCATCAATAATGATTTAGAGCATATATATATATACATATATATGTATATATATACATATCTTTGATTTCTTCATCCAAAAAGAGTCTGTTATATCTTTTGACCATTTAACAATTGAATGGCTCATATTCTTATATATTTGACAAAGTTCTCTATATTTTCTAGATATGAGACCTCTATCTGAGAATCTATATATAAATGCTTCCCAAGTTTCCTTCTAATTGCTTTTCTTCCCATCTTGGCTACATTAATTTAATTACTACAAAAAGTTTTCAATTTAATGTAATCAAAACCATTCACAATGCTTTCTAATTCTTGTTTATTTATAAATTCTTCTCCTATCCATAAATCTGATATGTAATATTTTTTCTGTTCTAATTTGTTTATAATATATCCTTTTAGGTCATGTATTCATTTTAATCTTATCTTGGTAAATCGTCTAACATATTGACCTATGTCTAGTTTTTGACAAACTTACTTTTCATTTTTCCCAACAATTTTTACCAAATAGTGAAATCTTATTTCAAAAAGTTGGAACATTATCTTTCTCAAACAAAAAATTGCTATAATCTTCTATGACCATTTATTGTATGTCCATTATGTTGTTTTGAACTAATTTTCTATTTTTTAGCCAACACCAGATAGTTGTGATAATTACTCCTTTTTAATGTAGCTTGACATCTGACACTGCTAGACCTCCTCCCAAAAGCTTTTTAAAAAATTATTTTATTTGACATTTTTTACCTTTGTTTTTCCGCAGGAATTTTATCACTTTTTCTGAGTCAATAAAATTTTATTGGTAATTTAACTGGAATGGCATTTATTAGGTATGTTAACTAGGGTAATCATTTTAATTACATTGGCTCTGCCTAATCATGAACAATTAATATTTTTAATTATTTAATCTGATTTTATTTATACAAAAAGTGTTTTATAAGTATGTTAACATAGTTTTTTGATTTGTTTTGGAAGATACATTCCAGGTATTTTATTCTATTTATGGTGAATGTAAACAGGTATTCTCTTACTTTCTTTTCATGCATAACATTATTAGTGATATATACAAATGCTGATCATTTGTGTGAATTTACTTTAAATCCTACTACTTTGCTAAAATTATTGATATTTTGATTAATTTCTTAATTGAATTACTAGCATTTTATATATGTATATGCACACATATATATATATACATATATATATCTCAACATATCATCAGCAAAGAGATATTTTTGTTACATCTTAGCACATTCTGTTATCTCAAATTTCTTTTTCTTCTTTTATTGCTATCACTAGCATTTTCTAGTACAATATTAAATAATATTGGTGAGATTCTTGTATTACTCCTCACCTTATATGGAAGACTTCTAATTTACCCCCATTATAGATAATGTTTGCTTATGGTTTTAAATTTTTCTGTTTATTAATCTAAGGAAAAATCCATTTATAAATGCTGAATTTTATCTAAACATTTTTCTATGTCTATTGATTTAATCGTGTCATTTGTTCCTTTTTGTTGATGTAATTACTTATGTTAATACTTTCCCTCATAATATAGACATTCCTGTATATCAGGCATGAATCCTGTTTGATCATAATTTTTAATCTTTGTTATATATTACTGTAGCTTCCTAGTTAATATTTTACTTAGAATGTTTATATCCACATTCATTAGTGAAAGTGATCTATAATTTTTTATCTTTTTTGGTTCATAAAAGGAGTTTTGTAGGACTCTTTACTATTTCTTCTAAATAATTTATTTAATATAATAATTTGATAATATTTAAATATTAGGTAAAATTCACTTAAATCAATCTGGCCCTGATGCTTTCTTCTTAGACAGTTTGTTTATAGCCTTTTCAGCTTCTCTTTCTCTAAAACAGGTTTATTTAAATATTTTATTTCTTCCTGTATAAGTAAGTCTAAGCAATTTATATTTTCATAAGTATCCATCCATTTAACTTAAATTATTTAATTTGCATATATTTGGGTAAAATAATTTATAAGAATTGTTTTGATTTTATCTTAATTAGAGGCAAATTAAGTTTTTACATTTGCTAAGCTATTGATTTGGTTTATTTCTCTCTTTTTAATTATATAAAACAATGGTTTACCTTTTTTGTTGGTTTCTTCATAAAACCAACTTAGTTGTACTTTTCTTTATTTAATCATAAAATTTCTGCTTTTCTTTATTTAATCATAAAATGTTCATGTCTGAATATATGCTCTAACTTTGTAAAACTTCCCATGTGCTGATGAGAAGATATTCCTTTTTATTCCAATAAATTTTTCTCCAAATATCTATCATCTAACTTACCTGAGTTTTATTAAATTAAAAGGGTTTTCTTTCATTTTCAGAAAAGAATAGCTAAATTAGTAATTAGGTAATATAATTATATGAACCCCAACAACCACCCCCAACATGATAAGTAGTTAAAGCATATGAACACTTTTCAAAGGAATACAAACTATCAACAACCATATTTTAAAAGTTCCAAATCACTGAAAAAGTAAAAAAGGAAATTAAAGTTACTCTGAGATAACTCCCTTTATCCATCAAATTAACAAAGATGATAAAATATTGAAATACTCAATAATGACTGAGACAGTAATACCAATTTTAGCAGTGAATCTACGAATTGATCTGTATATTGTGGGAAATAATTTCTAATTTTATAAGAAATTTTATTTAACTTTTAACACTCTTTGATATTTCAATTCCATTCCATTCCCATTCATTGCAATTGCTACAATAGGTAGTTTTATATATATATGCATATGTAAATGTAGACATACATGCATACTTATGTGTAAAAGATGTAATATTATGATCCAATATGTATATGTATGTAAAAATAAAATTAATCAATAAAGCATAAAGAGTAACTAATTATATTTCAATCAAAGAACACCAATAATCCAGTGTACTGCACATGCATGTATTCACTTTTCTTTATTATAAGATCAATGATATAGGTTCTTTTCTAGACTGTCTTTAAAATTATTCAAGGGCAGAAAAGAAAAATTCTGATATTCCTTGTAACAGATATATTTTACAGTTAAGGGTAAATAGTACCATGGCAATTCACCCCCTTCTGGTTTTTATATCTATCTGTGTGTATGAATCTTTGAGAAGTGGGATTAGAGAGAAGCCTATAGGCAAATTATTAAATATATTTCACATGCTGTTAAATATTAAGTAAACATACTTTTAAATATTTCTTTAGCAGGTTATGATCTCAAAACCTATAGACTTCTAATTTGGTTACCTATAACATATAGTTGCTCTTGTGGATCTTTCCAATAAATTAATTTTCAAATGCTTTAAGAATCCAAAAAAGTACAACCCAGATATATTTCTAAATCTTAATTGACTTATTGTAAGCTTTAATATGTTAACTTTCTATAAAAAGCCCAATAGTAATATGCAGAAGATTCACAATCTACATTTCTATTATATTTTCAGTCCTTTGAAATCCATAGCACTATTCTGCAGGAAAAATAGTGGTGACAAATCACTTAGGAGAGTGGAGATTATCTAAGCAACTGAAAGTGAATGTTCTTGTAACACATGCCAGATTATACACAATTAAAATCCAAATGATATTTAAACAGATGACAATTGAGTATTTTAGCAACAATAGAAAGAGTTTGCCAAGTTGATTATCATAATATTTTAATAAAAACATTAATATATAATTAGAAAGCATATGAGTTTAGAGAGATAAAAGTTCAAAAGACATCCTAATATATGTTTAACTATTCTCTCTGATGTCTTTATTTTAGTAGTGATAACTCTTCATTATTTTAAGGCCCACTATAGATTTTAAATTTTATTTTATTTCATTTTCTAACAGCTAAAAGAACAAAGTCCTCAAGGTATCTGGAAGAATAAATAATGGTAAAAGAGATAGATGCAGAAGCAGGAGAAGAAGAGAAAACACAAAACCCAGGAAAACAAACACCTGTCAAGGAGGTGCTCCATTTTCATGATTCATTAATGGTTCCCTTGACCTCTTGCCCTATCCAGAACTACTTTTGCTTCATCTTCTGTCAATCTACCCCCAAATAAGTGCAAATTTATTACTAGCCAGGGGTGTGTCTATGTTTTGGAGATTTGGGGGAAAACTGAAGGTTTCTTTTGTTGGATTAAATCTAACCACAAATTCAACCTTAGAATCCATACATTAATCCTCTAATATTTTCCCCAGGACCTGAGCCATTGACACCAGGCTCCTCACCATTCAGAACAGAAGCTCTGATAGACCCTCACCTTATAGGACTCAACAAAGATGGCATCTCACTTTGTCAGGTATGTAATAGTACAGATTCTTTCAATATTTGGGTGGGATGAGATGGTTCCTGAAATCCTTTGAGACTATCATTCAGTTCAAGACCAGAACTTCAAGCTTCCACACCATTTGTCATGATATCCTCATCTCTAAATCCCAAGTTCTTGTTAAAATAATTTAATTGTATTTTCCAATTACATGTTTAGGCGATTTTAATATTCATTAAAAAACTGAATTCCAAAACCTTTCTCCCCTTTACCCATTTTCCTCACTCCTTGAGAAGCCAAGCAATCTTATATAGATTATATGTATGTAGCCATGTAAAACATATTTCTCCACTAGTCATGTTGTGAATGAAAACAAAGGCAAAAACAAGAAAAATGAAGTAAAAAGTGTATGATTCAATATGCATTCAGACTTCATCAGTTCTTTCTTCGAAGCTGGATATGGTTTTTCATAAGTTCTCCAGAATTGTCTGGCATCATTGTATTACTGTGAATAGTAAAATCATTCACACTAAATCATTGCACAGCATTTCTGGTACTGTGTATAATGTTCTAGTTCTGCTTACTTCACTTTGCATCAGTTTATATAAGTATTTACCTGTTTTTCTGAAAGCATGCTGCTCATCATTTTTTATAGTATAACAATATTCTATCAAAATCATATGCTATAACTTTATCAACTATTCCCTATTTGATGGTCATCCTTTCAATTTCCAAATCTTTGCCACAACATAAAGAGCTACAATAAATATTTTGGGGAATATGTGAACTTTTCCTTTTTAAATCTCTATATATAGATGTAGTAGTGTTATTGTTGAATCAAAGGGTATACATAGTATCATGGCCCTCTGATCTTACTTCCAAATTGCTCTCCAGAATGGTTACATCAATTCACAATTCCATTGACATTGCTTTAGTGTCCCAATTTTGCCACATCCCCTCCAACATTTATTATTTTTCTTTTATGTCATATTAGTCAATCTCACAGGGGTGAAGTGGTACCTCAAAGTTGTTTTAATTTGCATTTCTCTAATCAATATTAATTTAGAGTGTTTTAATATGAGCATAGATAGCTTTTATTTCTTCCTCTGAAAACTTCCTGTTTACATCATTTGAACATTTATCATTTGGCTAATAACATATTCTAATAAATTAATATATTTAAGGAATGAGGCTTTTATCTGAGAAATAAGTTTTGAGTTTTTCCAGGAATTGTTTTTGGGCCTAAGAACAATTTACATTTTTCTTTGAGATTTTGAATATAGCTATTTTGAATTTGTGGGTTTTTTCTGAGTTTGTATTTTGATCTTACTCATCGACATAGTAACTTCTCTTGGTCAGATTTCTCCTTTTTCCAGTCTATTTCTTGGCTTTTAACTTTATGTTAAAGTTAATCTTTGCTGCCACAGTAGAGTGATACCGTCCCAAGCTTCAGGTTTTTGACCTGCTGATTTCAGAGCTGCTTCTGGGGCTCTATAAGTTTTCAATCTTCTAAGGTGGTATGATCTAAGTAGAGGTGTGAAATGATATGCCTGTTCTATGGTCAGCAAACTTGCAAAACTTTTTCCAAGTCAGAGTGATAGTACGTAAATAAAAAATTATTTTCCTTATCATACCTTTCTAAGTCCTCTTTTCTGTACCCATCCTTCTCATTCTTGCCTCTCACAATTCTTTGGCTCTAAAACTAATTTCAATTGTTATATTTGAATTATTTGGTATTTTCCTTTGTTTAACAAATTTTGATTGGAATTAAACAATTTACTTGATTATTTCTTTAATGTGCTAACCCTCATTTATTTTCTCAAATGGAAATAAATCTGATTAGAATGGCAAGTTGTGGTGATTTTTATGTTAAAACATCAGTCAAATTTGAGACGTCCCATCTCACAATGGTGAAATCTTTTATGCACTTATGACAAATAGTAAACTCTACATTTTTCATTTATTCCCTAGTATACTCATTTTTCTTTCCTTCTCTTTCCACCCTTAAAAATGTCAAGGCAAAACAAAACTACTTTCAAGGTCCTATATTTGTCTAAATTTGATTTACTTTTATGATCTTTAGAGATACAAAGGTTGTTATGAGATATTTTGCTTCATCTCTGTCAACTATAATATAAGCTTTTCATTATGATATAACTTTTTAATTCTTTAAATATATTTATCTTCATAGTTTTCTTTTTTGCTCATAGACTTCTTTTGGTTTGTATTTCAGTCATTGCATTTAAGGTACGTTTTCCCCCTCTACATTTATATAGTAGGGTTCTCTTATCCATAGTTTCTCTTTCCACTATTTCATTATCCATTTTCAACCCAAAGCACTGAAATTATGCTTATAAAACACTGGAGGACCACTACCAAAATGCTGGAAGACCACTTGTGAGTTATAATTATAAAAAATAGAGACTGATTTTAAAAGGAGACGTAATATTTTAATTATGACCATATTGGTAAAATAAAAACTTGACCAAGTGCCTGGCTAAGATCTAATTCAGATACCCCGCCAGACCTTTCTCCCCATAGACCATGTGCCTGATTTCTCCCATGCCAAAGAGAGCAACAACATACCAACCAGCAGAGGGCAGGTCACAAAAGAGGAAGTCTCAAGCCCAATCTCCCAATTTAAGCTACGTTTTACATTTGTTCACATCAAGACCAGAAACCAGTTGAACCATGGAAAATGTAGTTTCAAAGTCCCCTAAATGTCCACAGGAAGTTAGTCATATATCTAAATATTTTAAGGCTCAAATGAGCCCCAAATACCTCTCAATGGAACCCTCAAAATTCCAAATAACACATGTGACAATGGTCTAACTCGAGTGTTCTCTTCTGCTTCTATTTTCATTTGTTTTATGGGTTTTTTTTATAGGGGAGTGAGATCCCTCAGGTAGCCAAACTCTGTGGTAAGAGTAAGGAGGGAGAGCATATATATGTTGGGATCAGTAAGTGTTTGCTTATATCTGTGGTTTAAATCATTCAAAACAGGTCTTAAAATAAATCCTCCATGGATATGAGGGCCTTGCTGTATTCATTCTTTCAGGGCACATTAATCTTCATTGTAAAACTTTATTATTTACCTTTTGGAACTGATTTTAGGATCAAATGAGAAAATTGTAAAGCATTTAGCACAATGCTTAGAATATATAAAATGATAATAAATACTTGATTCTTCTCCCTTTCCCTGGAAATTTTGTATTTCAAGATTTTCTACTCTATTTATATTAAAGACTTTTGTGATTCTTACTTTGGTTCTTTGTTACTTGAGCTCTTTCTTTATGTCTGTTTTCAATTTTTTTTTAACTTAGAAGTCCTGAGTTTTCACTATGACATGCATGAGTTTTGCTTTTCAAATTTCTTTCAGAAGGCAACCTCCTTAGTCTATTATTTTTCTTTTGTTCTCTGGTTCTAGTATTAATTCATTTATTTTTTATTTATCTTTGACATTAATTTATTTTTGTTTCATCAAGATATTCTGAAAATCTAATCCTCAAATGTTCTTTAACTTTTTTGAAAGTTGTTTTTTTTTAAATTAGATATACTTTAAATTTTATTGTTCTCATTTTAAATATTTCGTCTTAATTTTTCTTCTTGTTTCATGGAGTAATTTAGTTGTTTTTTAAATAATAATTTACAGGGAGGTTTTCCAATTTTTTTTCAAAGATGTTTATTTTTCTCTGAATTCTTTGCTCTGCATTTCTTGTTTCACTTTCATACTCAAAAAATGAAAAAGTAGACCTCTCACTTTATTTCTTCTAGATACTTATGTAGTAGGGCTTGTGACCAAAACTCGTTTTTCCTTTTTATCCTTCTTTTGTTTCCCTGAGTCTTTGCTTGTAGTTATCTCTTCTTGTTAGCGTATCTCTTGGATATCTCTTGGCCCACAATATCTCATCAAAGTGTTTGCACTTTTTTTATTTATTCATATATGCAGCCTTAATTCTTCATTTGAAATCTTGTGCCATGATCTCCCTCTTTGTGTATGGCATATTGTTTCAATCACTTTTTCTATCTTCTTGCTATAGTAGTATTTCTACAATCTTATCTGATAATAGTGGTGATAGTGGACATCATTACTTTATCCTGATCTTATTGGAAGTGCTACAAACATTTTTTTTCCATACAAGGTAACAAGAGTTTTCCATTTTAGATTGAAACTTTTTTACAATATTCAGAAAATTTTACCTTTTTCATATGCTTTTAAATTTTTAAGAGAATTATGTCTTGTTATTTTTAAAAGCTTTTTCTTCAGCTAAAAACTTAATCATGTGATTTTAATTTTTTTAGAAGTCAATATGGTATTACAGTTTCTTAAATATTCAACTAATCTTATATTCCTGGATTAAATTAAATGGGTTTATAAAGCACAACACTTTTAATAAATTGTTTAAGCATCTTTGTTAATATTTTAATAAATGTTTGCATTTATATATTGTAGGAGTATTGGTTTATAAACATTTAATCCTTTAGTTCTTCTATCTTCTGTTTCAGTATCTTGAATATATTTGTATCAGAAAGAATTTTTTAGCATCTTCCTTTTTCAATTTTACAAAGTTTATAATATATTGGAATTAATTCTTCTTTGAATGATAAAAATTGACTTATAAGCCTACCTAAATTGTTTCCCCACTTACATAATTCAGATATTGCTAATTTAATTTTTGCATGAAATTTCCAATTAATAAACATTTATTGAGTGCCTGCTATCTGTCAGGCACTGTAATAAGCACTAGGGACAAAAAAAAAAGAGGAAAATATGAGGTGGAGGTATGCAAAGTTGTTACCCTCATTCTCACTTTCAGAGTAATTAGAGTCCAATGACAAGACAAAAGTCAAGTTGACTAGTGATGGTCTAGGATGCAGTGGGTGACCTTGAAATCATCAATGTATGGATGTTTCTAAATGATTCACAGCATCCAAGTCAGCTACCCTCATTGCAGGTGGAACAAATTGTTCTCATCTATGCTCTCTGCCATGGTAGGGAGACCTAACCTAACTCACTGACATTTTTGAGTCCTGTCAGTTACCCTTAACAGGGTCTAGCCTGTCTGTTGAGATGATTTTACCCAGGTAAGAGTTGAGTGAGAAGTGGATATCAAAGGTAGATGAATAGCCTGAAAAAGGCTTGTCAACTCTTATACCAGAGATTCTCGTCTTCGCTGAACAGCCTGTATACCCAGATGCACTCTCACCAAGTACTATATACCATACACACCATATCAAGATTAATATTTATATGTATATATATATATGTACACAAATATGTGTGTGTGATTAATTAAGGGGGGAACCTTAAGGAATAAACAAATTCTTATAAAGATCTACATTCATTAAAAAATTCCTTGCTAAAATGTATTTTGAGTTCCTCAGGCCAAACTGGCACATCTAAGAATTTCCTAATCTATGATATTTCATAACTTCTGCATCCCATCATCATACAGCATTGGTGTGAGTGCTCAGGGTAACACAAACATACATGTACTCATGCATATACACTTTTCACAAACAAGTTACATATACAAGATTAATAATCTCAAAAAAAGGTGTGAAATCCACTGGACTAAAATATGCATATTCTACAAAAAGCACTGAGTGAAGCTAGCCAGAAGCTATATTATCTAATCTGAAAAGGGAGGGAAACAGGCTAATCTAAGGAGGTGTGTTTCAAGAATTCATTATTTGATGTTTCCAAACTCTAAAATAAATTCTAAACTCATTACAATGTACATGCTGGCATGTTGTTGGGGATATAAGCGACAATTCAGGAGGACACATAAATCAAAATTTGAACATGAATGACCTTTTGGACCACAGAATGATTAATCATATCACAGTATATATATGTTCTGGTTGAATAAGTGGGATTTGGCACCCTTAGGTTGTATTTGATGTCCCCCCCCATTTCTCTTTGATACCAGGAGGAAAAAAAAAAAGACTGTCAATTCTACACAAATTTCAAGTGTCCTTTTAAACCATTTATATTGTAACATAAAATGTGTATGGTTTGTCTACTTGATCACCTTTATGAAGTAAGTGCCAAATCGCTACTTATAATAAATAAGATTCAGCCTTAGTACAGTCTAGCTGAATCTTCTCCAATATGACATCTTTTCTGAAGCAACTAGATTTATAACATAATATAAATGTTAAAAATAAGGAAAAATCTTTAGGTAATAATTATTACCTGTGGATTACTAATTTTTCTCTTGTTTTAGTTAATAAAATTTAAATTCAAAAATAAAACAATAGTTTCTTCTTTTAATAATCAAGGTCTAAAGTTATTTACTTTAATTATCTTGATAAAAATTTCACTTGTAGTTGGATAATCTCTACAAATTCTGATTTTTTTCTAAAGTCCATTTTCTAACTTATAAAGTCTGATTGTATTGACCAAGGATTGAACTAACCTGAAATGAAAAGAAAGCAATGGCTACCCATAATGAATAGACTGTTATAGTCTCCAAAGAACTGGTTATTTGTATTTAATTCAAGACTCTTATCATTATGGTAAAGGTGCTCACTCCTTTCTTGCCTTTGGACCTGGAGAATTGTTCTCCATAACTGTTCCATCAAATACTAACATAAGATTAACATGAAAATGAAGAAAGAATATTTCATTTCCTTGGCAAAAGTAGAACAGTGAATTACTTTTTATGTGATTATTCTACTCATGGACCTTACCTATATTCCCAAACAGTTTGGATGTTGTAATAATTTGGCAGAGATTGGGTCCAAAAATTCAAACGTTTGGCAGCTAATTAGATGGAAGTTTTCAGATGTGTAAAAGAATCCAGAAGACCCTTTTTACTTACATATTTCTCATAAAAGTTAAAATTAAGATTAACATCTCTGTCATTGTAGTTCTCATTCTATTATCTAGAAATTCCTGGGCAGTGCTGTATACAAGACATCCCTAAAGATTTGGTGCAGTTAGCCCATACTTGACCAGAAGAAATACATGGCACTAAGACTTTGGGGACACCCTGTATCTGTGTGATTGGCAAATATCCCATAAAATTATGTTTCTTAATTCCTTTGGAATATATTACAAAACCAACTCCATCAAATTTTTCCTTTACTTTTCTCAGGAGCACCTGTTAACCATCCACCCATTTAGGTGCCATATATATTTCTTCTGCTTTCATTATAGAAAGAATTCCAAAATTGAATCAAGTCTTCTAACAATGTATTCCCTTATTGGCCATTTGAGAAGTATATGATATGTAAAACATCACCAGTTTGTTCCCAAGCTAAAAAAATTGGTTCTTAGCACTCTCTTCCTCCTTTCCCAACACTCTACCACTGCCATTAGAAAAGTGCAAGGAAGTGTATAACACAAAAACTTTACAAAATGTGTGTGTGTGTGTGTGTGTGTGTGTGTGTGTGTGTGTGTGAGAGAGAGAGAGAGAGAGAGAGAGAGAGAGAGAGAGAGAGAGAGAGAGAAATGTAGAATTGACTCTATTATTGCACAAGGAATTAGATCCAAACTTAAGGAGAAATAAGCAGATTGGATAGATTCCAGGAAATTTGAAAGTTCTATTACTGATACCGATTTTACATGAAATCTAGGGCCCATCTTCTTGATACTAATATTTTACTGCTCTTGCAACCAACTACAGACTCTGAAAAAGGACAGAAGAAAATGATACTATCAAAGAGATGTTTCATGGGAAGAAAAAAATTGGTTATCCATGTGTCAAAGTAAAAGATAAGAGAGCCATAATGAAAAACTTCTCCAGAAAGTTGGGCAGAGTTCATGTGAAAAACTTTGGGAAGAACATGTACAGGAGTCATGCAGGACTAACATGTAAAGTATAGGTTGCAAATGATATCAATAGAAGGAACTCCTAAAATGATGACATCAGTGATATAATTCAATATATGAGTATAAACAAAATTTGTATGCTGATAAAACTAAAGGAGAAGAAAATTATATTGTAAAATAAAAATTTAAATAGATGAATTCACAACAAAGAGAAAGGAAATACAAAAGAAATAATAAAACAGTATATGCTATTATATGATAAGAGGTAGCTTAGTATAATGGCTAGAGTGACATATTTAGATTCAATGAATACTAAATTCTAGCCTCACCTCTGACACATATTGCTTGTGTTACTACTGTCAAATCATCTAATTTCTCTGTGCCCTGGTTAACTTTTTAAGACTAAGTAGCTTGAGGTGGAACCAAGATGGTGGCTTAGTAGCAGGAGAAACTTGGAGCCTCTCAGAAATTTCTTCCAAACCAATCATTACAAAGGGTCTCAAAAGAACACAGTTTAAAACAGGACAAATAAATGGGCTCTCCCACTGGACACAACTTGTATTTTAGGCAGTGAGAAGGGATTCCCATGCTATAAGGGGATAAAATTGCACAAGGGACTACCTCTCTCCCCACTCACCATGCCAGTTAGAACTAGGGCTAGGGAAATCTCCAAATTCTTGGGGGGCTGGCCAAAAGCACCACCAACTCACCCCTGAGGACTGTGCCAGACCTGGGCAATGAGACTTAGCAAATAGCAGGGAGTTCAGTCCCACACAGCAGCAGCAGTGGTGGCATAGTTGAGGAAGATAGCCTTATGGCAAAACACTCTGAAGCATTCTACACAAAAAACACTACAGACATACCTTCCCTCATTCAGACATCTCACAAGAAAGGGAAAATAGTCCCAAGGCAAAGGCCTATGATACAGAAACCAAGATAGCAATGACTACCAACATGTAGGAATCCCAAAACACCAGTGGGAGAAGGAATAAGCAACAGCAAAAAAAGCTCTTGACCTGGAAATTTTCTATGGAGAAAAATATCAAAATAGAGAAGCAACTGGAGAGAGAGAGAAACAAACATATGCAAACTTCCCCCCAAAAAATGGAAATTGGTAACAAGCTATGGAGGAACTCAAAAAGCAGTTTAAGGACCAAGTAAAAAAGATAGAAGAAAAATGGAGGGGAAGTGGGATAAAGAAATGAAAGTAATACAAAAAGAAAATAACAACTTAGAAGTCAAAATTGCTAAAATGGAAAAAGAGGCACAAAAATCAAATGAAGTATTAAATAAATTGGAGACCAGAATTAACCTACCAGAAACCATGAAAAGCAGAATGGACTAAATCAAAAATGGGAAATCAAAGGATCATAGCTGATCAGTCTTTAAAGACTAGAATTGGGCAAATAAAAGCATGATCTCACGAGGCAGCAAGAAATAATAAAGCAAAATCAAAAGAATGAAAAGAAAAGATAGAAGGAAATATGAAATATCTCACTGAAAAGATAACTAAGATGGAAAATAGATCTGGGAGAGATAATCTGAGAATTATTGGACTACCTGAAAACCCAGAATAACAACAAAAAAATCCTAGACATATTATAAGAAATTATCCAAGAAAAATTACCCTAATATTCTTGAACAAGAAGACAAAATAGACATTGAAAGAATCCACAGGTCATGCTGTACATTAAATCCTTAAAAGACAACTCCCAGGGATGTTATAGCCAAATTCAAGAGCTTCCAGGCCAAGGAAAAATACTGCAAATGGCCAGAAAGAAACAATTCAGATATCATAGAGCATAAGTCAGGATTACACAAGATCTTTTAGCTTCTGTACTAAAGGAACACAAGGCTTGGAATATGATATTCAGAAAGGCAAGAGAACTGGGTCTACAACCAAGAATCACCTACCCATCAAAACTGACTATATACCTTTAGGGGAAAGTATGGGCATTTAATAAAATAGAAGATTTTAAAGTCTAGAACTAAATGGAAAATTTGATGTCCAAATACAAAATTCAAGAAAACAATAAAAAGCTAAACAAGAAAGAGGAAAAAAAAGTAGGGGCTCCAATAAGATCAAATTGGTTATATATTCCTATATTGAAAAAATGTTAATTGTAACTCTTAAAAATTGTTTTCATTATCATAATAGTTAGAAGAAATATAAATAGGCAGAAGTTGTGATATTAAGCTATTTAAGATGGTATGTAAAAAAATTAGGGAAAAAAAAGAATTGTACTAAGAGAAACATGAAGGAAAAGCTAAAATACAGTAAAATATACCACATAGAGAGGTGCATGGGGAATACTATTATAAGAAGGGAAGGAAGAGAGAAGTGACTGTTCATAATTAAACTTTACTCTCAATGGAATTGGTTCTGAGAGGGAAGAACAATGAGATTCATTGGGGTATAACATTTTATCTTACCCAAAAGAGAAGTAGAAAGGAAAGGGGGGGATGGAGATGGAAAGTATTAAAAGGGAGGGAAAAGTTGGTGGGGAGGGTGACCAAAAGATCCTAAAGAGAAATAGGAGGGGAATAATAAGGGAGGGGTTGGGCAGGAAAGTAAAATAAGGGTGGGGAAAATGGGGACTTATTAAAAGCAAAACACTGATAAGGATAGAAATAGCGAAAGAAGAAAGGGCAGGATTAAAAGAGGAAATCAAAATGATTGGGTTTACACAGGTGGTAATCGTAACACTGAATGTGAATGGGCTGAACTTTCCCATAAAATAGAAGCAGATAGGAAAGTAGATTAAAACCAAAATCATACCATATGTTGTCTACAAGAAACACACGAGGCAGGTAACTACACACAGGGTAAAGATAAGTTGATGGAGCATAATTTATTGGGCATCAACTGAGAAAAAGAAGGCAGGAATCACAATCATGATATTTGACAAAGCCAAAGTAAAATTAGATCTGATTAAAAGTGATAAGGAAGGTAGTATGATATAACAACCAAAATACTGGCACTAACTTAGGCTGCTTTAAAAGAGGCATAGAATATATAAGCAAGGAGGCAGTCATTTTATTGCACCCTGCATTAGTCAGGTTATACCTGGAATAATATGTTGCTTTTGGTGCTTCATTTATTTTTAGGCAAGATGAAGAAACTCTTAAAAGAAATTAACCAATAGGGTGAGAAGACTGGAGATGAGGCCATAAGAAAATAAGTTGAAGGAACTGGAGATATTATGTGTGAAAAGGTAAAGGCTTGTCAGGGATATGACAACAATTGTCAAGCATGTTAAGGAGGATTAAGCTTGTTCTACTTGGTCCCAAAAGGAAGAATTGGTGATAAGGTGAAAAAAATCATGTTGGTTTAAGTATATGTGTATGGGGTTCATAGGGGCAGAGTTGGAATATCCAAATCAATTATTTCCAAATATGCCTCCCAAGTTAATTGATGAAATTAAAATAATGATAGAGAAAAGGGTGTTGATATGTTAAACTAAATTACTCTGTTACCCTTTTTTGAAGGGTGAAGAAGCAGTTCTTGGTGAAATTAGATAACTACATTAGCTCTAGACTTGTTAAAGATATGTCATACTCCAACAACTTTAAAAAGCAGGAAGTACTCTCTAGGGAGATATTTTACTCAGGAGAACTCTTAGGAGGATGATCCTAAGAGTAGTGAAAAGAGTCAGCAATGGAGGAAGAACTCAACCCTTGAGAGAGTATGCCTCTTCACCATAAGGAGAGGAAACATTTGTTTTTGTTGTTTTTTCATTTTCCCTCATTCTCCTCACCATTCATGTGGATCTGAAATGTAACTACTTTTCTAATATTAGAAAAAATATACAATAGGAAATGAGAACCTGTCAGTCAAGACAGCTTTAAGGATTATCAGCTATGAATTCAAGAAAGAATTATCCATGTCAGTCAAGCTGCAAAGAGGAATAGACTCAGAGTCCAAATAAGCAATCTACTCAGACATTACATTATGCCCAGTGGGAAGAGATCTTACAACACCAAGATCAAAGACTACATTTCATTGGTATGAATTACTTTGAGGAAATATGTTCTCTACAAATGTGCCTCTCTACCAATGTATTTTAGATATATTAATACTCTTTACATTGATGTCATATAGCATAGCAGATTTATGAGAGTATTTTGTAGCTTTTGTTTTTTAACATATCTCAGTAACAAATTGGCTTTAAGTTAATTATGTCTATCAACTGACTCAAAGATCAGCACATAGATGGGCATTTAGAGTTATAGTTTTAAAAGAATAGATCCACAGTATACCTAGAACCTCTCGCAATATTTCTTCCCTAGGAAAACAAATAACAACATATAATAGTATGTTTCACGCACATTTATTTGTGATATCTGCTGACAAGTTAGAAAGGCAACATCTTTTTTTCTTTTATCTCCAGTGTTCTCTATTTATCCATGTATCCAAAAGCATCCGGTAGGTTTTTCATGGCTGTACAGAAATATGCACTGGCTAATATCACCTGTTTAAGAATACATATTGTAGAAAATGTGCCAATTGGCATTAGTAGAGCAAATTTTCTTAATTGAGAGTTTCCTATGCCAATAAGATCTAAGGGCCAGTCACTATTCTTTCATATTTGTGTCTCCTCTATTTAAATATAAGCTTTATGAGAGCAGGCATTGTTTCTTTCACAGTGCCTGGCACATAAGATGTTTTTAATAAATTATTTTTGATTGATTCCAAATATCAGAAGTTTTCTTGGGATTTTGAAACATAATATTTTAGTACCCTCCAATAAATTCAGCTACCATTTTTTTCCCAAAATTGATCCATGATTATTAGGAAGAACAAACATAAAACACATAAGAACATACAATATTTACTAATACAATGAAGTAATGTCATGCAGTGAACACATAGCAAAAAAAACAAAAACAAAAACACAATAAAATATGTTTTCAAACTAAGAGCCCTGAAATAGTTACAGTAACTGCTTCCAAACACCAGATGGCATCTAATGAGTCAATATCACTTACATATTCACATACTTTTATAAAAACACATACTTAATGCCATAATTAGCTTCATTGAAAGATTTAATTTACATTTATCCTATTTTTTATGAATACGTAAGATTGAAGATGACTCAAGGGATTTCCTTTAAGAGAAAATAAAGAAAAACAAAAATAAAATAAAACCGGAGTCAAAATGTCCAAAATAAAGAAAGCAAAAGTAAAAAACAAAACAATTTCTCTGAAAGATAATTCAGGACTGGGAAAATTCAATTTTAAAAATTCAAAACTTAAAGATTTTAATATTCTCAAAAAAGCACAGAAACTGAAAAGATTAGGGGGTAAAATATTATTTAACCACTTTCAGTCAGGATGTCCTTTCGTATAATTACTTAATATGGCTTCTAAGAATCTTTCTCCATCTTCCAAGAATTACATTTAAACTGAACATCAGGGTAAGAACCCAAGAACTTGGAGATTGCTAGCAAATCTTCCTGGACTTCAGCAAATTTTCCTTCCCTAAGTCTTCTGGGTCACTGTCCCCTTTGGGCAAATTCAAATATTTAGTGCCATTCACATGACCCTTGGTATAAATACTATGGTAATAGAAATGAATAAAGATGTACTGAGATTCAAAATTTCCAACTTTATCAGTTTATTAACTATGTTCAAATCTATTTACAAAGTGGGTGAAAATGGATGCCTCATTCTGGCTGAATTACCCCTAATGAGGGCTGACCAAACTTTTAAAACTAATCATGTCTTATTTATTGTCCTAACAATACATTATTTGAATCTCCCCGGGCAAAAGAAACAGAATTCTAATTAGTAGACATTTCAATGGGGAAGTGAGAAAAGAGTCAACTCAGCTCATTTCTTTTAAGAAAATGGGAATAGTCCTTAGATAATAGGATTATAATGCAGACAATGAGAGTAGTCTATAGTATCAATCATCCTGAATTTGAGTTAAGTGGGTGAATGGGTCAGGTTACAGAGGTAAATTATAGAAGGGTGGAATTTCAAATCATAATAGAATTGAGGTAATTACAAGCAAAAGTTTAGATGAAGAGTGAAATTACAATGGTTAGAAATTTGGAATTTAACAGCACTAGAGCTCATTAAACCTATGCCAGCTTGATTTAAGTCTTAAAAATCATTTTTCAGTTTTGCATTTCATCCTTTTGATTCTTAAAAGGCCACACCTCCCATAAATCACTAAGCCTGATAAAAGTTGTAAATCAGAGTTTATTAAAAACCAGATATGTCTATCAATCTATAATAATTTATAAAACTGTAGTATTGGTTAGAGAAGCAAAAAGAATCTGAGGAAAAAGTACTTAATTCATCATCTGAAGCAACTATAGACCTCCAGGAATATGTTTTGAGAGAACCCAGTTACTACAAAAAAATTGCAGCATTTGATTAAAAAAAAGATAATAATGAGGCTTATGGACAGGAGTGTATATAATATTCTGGGGCCCATAAATATGTTATAGAAATTATTAAGGGAAACTATCAAGATAGTTATAAAACCATTAGTCTGAAGTCTATAATTCATTCCCCATTACTGATGCTTTGACAAAATTCATTGTAGGCAGTCTCCTTCTGGGGAGAAATTTGCATGCCATATCCATTCCCCATGTTCATATAATCTTGAATCCCAGACATCTCAGTTCCCTGATCATAGCAAAGGTCTCCCCTTCTGCAATAGATATCCTTCTTGGGATATCTCTGATGAAGGCTTCTCTGAGAAGATAATCTAGATCCAGATTATCTGCAGAGATACTCAGATACTATAGATATTACTATCTACAGAGATACTTAGGTGCTTTCTGCTATAATTCTTTTAAAACTCAGCATTCAATACAAGAGCATACTAGCATAACTTTCTATACAAAACCCAATTCAATAATTTAGAATGTTTTGCTTTTCCAATAATTAAAACATCTCAAAACTAACACTTCTTGATCTGTCAAATTACTACTTGCTTTTCCAATCTTCATGCCTAATGTAAAACACTGCCATCAACAAGGCTGAAAAAAATCTTTAAAAGGAATCTATAAGGGTTTGACTTGTCAAAATGAGCTATTTTGTCTCCTAAAATTATTAGACAGAAAGGATGAATAATTCAGCTTAGAAATTCATAAGAAGAATTTTTAATCCAATTTTGAGAATTTGTTAATTTCCAAGTTCTAATTGTGTTTCTTTCTCAATATTTATTACTTCAATTCAATTTTGCTTAATTAAAAATTAATTTTGTATAATTCTATTGTATAATTCTAATTCCTCTCCCTTAGGTGAGTATATATTTTATACATATAAATTCAAATTATATGAATTTGTAGGAAATCTACATTGTTTCTGATTATAAAAATGTCCTAAAAAGGGGAAAAGAACATAGTTATAGTAGGGGAAAGATGCTTCCCTTACTACACTGTGTCTAAACAAGAGTCATATAGGTGGTCAATTAGATAACAGGATACTCATCCCAGGTTAAGAATTACCCAGGTAGGAAAATTGCTTGTCTGACAGTCAAGAATGTCCTACATTAGTCTTCACAAGGATGCCCCTTCAATCATTCCTCAGGGACAGATATCTATTGAAAGCAGACCTCACTTCCATCCAGCTGCTGGTATTTTTCTTGGAATGGTGAAATATATCAGAATAATATAATTTTTGGTCACACAAGGTTTTACCTCAAATAGCAAAGTTTTATTAGTCACAGCTTAGGGTCAATTACTATTGTCTTTTAATAGTTGTTATAACTATTAAAAATAAACACACATTGGCCTTATAATTTAGATTTCTACTCTAATAGAAACCACTCTACTGGAAATTAAGGATAACCACATTCTAAAGCTTCCAAAGGCATGAGTGAAACTCCTATAGCAACAAAGCCAGGTCAGGCACAGTAGTGGGTGGATTAAAATGCTAGATAAGAACACTGAAAGCCACCCTCTGTTATCAATGAGAAACATGTCTCCTAGGATCATTTATTTATCTATATGCTTATTCTATGAGATTTTTAACATGACCATTATCCTTAGTATGCATTACCATAAGTTTCCCTTTTGGAGAAAGCCTGTAACATGCTCCATACAGCAATTAAAGCACACCCTAAAAGAAGATAACAAGACCAAGTCCAACAAGGGTCCACTTAACAAGGGATGGCTAACAACCCAATTCCCTGAAAGCAGGTGAACAAAGAAGAGGGATTCCACCATGCATTATCATCTCATGTTCCATGAATTTTTGTCATAAATTTCATTAAATACTTTGGAACTCATGAATATTTGAAACAATTTCCCCTAACCTATTGATTTAAGAACAATATTGATTAATGAGTTCAGGATCCCCCTGAAGTGACAGTGAGATCAATGAAGGCCAATCAGTTCTAAAGGACTGATTTTGTTAAAGAATTAATCTCCAATATCTGAAAGATGACTTGGATTGTGTCTTTAACTAGTTTTTCAACCTCCAATGAAATGTTTCTAATTGAGTCTATTACGCTCATCAATCCAAAATTAGACACAACAGCCCAAAAGGATCTCATTTCTACAGTGTAGGTAGCTACACAATTTGGCCTAGATTTTGGGGTTTTTTTGCATGCCATCAGGCTCTCAAATTTATAGCAGTATTCTTTTCTATCTGAACTATAGTGATTGGGAACCGATTGTAGTAGAGCCACACAGTCTATCCTGCATGTTCCATGCCACTTTTGGGGAAGACTGAATAAACTGATGTTTTACAGATATGAAATTGTCATGATACTACCAGCCCACATTGGAATTCTGAGTATAGTGGTGAAGAAGCAATAATAATTGTAAAACATATTTGTTTCAGGTTGTCAGTCACAGGGTGTAGAACACTGGGTCTTGGAAAGGATGAATGTTCTTATAGATAATGGGAGGGTAAGATTGCATTTAATATCATCTCTCATATAATCAATTTTTAATATATTCCTTTTTAATACATATATCAAAGGTAGCTAGAGGTTTAATAAGTGAGATTAACAAAATCCAGTATTTGAAAGTCATTGAAGTTCAAGTGATAAACGTCATTAAGAATGGTAAATTCTTGAGATGTCTGAAAGTTACTGACGCTGGTTGTGACAATTTAGATTGATTCCAATTGTCAATGGTAATTTAACAAATAGCAAAAACAAAAGGTGCTGTGCTGAAATGATGGAATAAGGAAGGAGGACTGAATTCACCCAAATTCCAACACTTCAAAATTAATTCTCAAGCAGCAAAACCAACAGAAGGTTGTGTCCACTTTTCTTAAGCAAAACAGTACAGATAATGGGTAGGAAAGAAGGATATAGAAAGAGCCACAGAAGAGGAATACTGAAATTGTCCAGGCAGGGCAATGGCCATAATGAGGAGAGCAAAATCCAGCACAATCCAGAGAAGACAGCATCTGGGTAGGCCAATGGCAAGATGAAAGAACAAAATTCCCTACAAAAAGGCATCCAAGACACCATTCTCCCCCTGTAGTCAGAAAATAAATAATTAATCAATTAATCAATTCTTGGAATGTGATTTTTTGTTAGATGGAATTGTGTGATTTGCAGTGAGAATTTTGTCCCAGGAAAGAGCCTGCATATGTAACCATATTAAGAATGTAGTCCCAGGATAATATCTGTTATAATTTCCAAGTGCATGTATTATTTTGGTAATTTTAAGTGTATGTGTTATCATATTAAACATAAATAAGTTACTATGTCAACCCTAAGTACACAAATCCATTTTTAATATACTTTATATCAAACCAATTCATGTAAAAAGTCACAGGGACCAGAAAGGTGATTCAAAGTATGAAAGAGATTTTAAAACTCTCTTTGTCTATTTTAAGTTAATCAATCACAAACTTAAAGCATCCCTACTTAACACTGAGTAAATCACTAACAGAAAATGCTATTACCCCCAGAAGCCACAAGCACTCCCCCCTGGGTAGTGCTAGGCAAACTGAAAGGCTGGGATTGGTTCTTGTGAAGAGGGGGAGAGACAGGAAGTGATGTGGATAAAGAGTTATAAAAGACAAGGCCAAACATGGTCTGGGCACAGACTTTTTCCTGGATTCATTCTGTGTTGGTGAGCTGAGCACAAGAGAGATTCTTGGAGACAGTCACATTTTCCTGGACTCATTCTGGACTGGAGCTTTCTGCTCTGGAGAGGCTTGCTGGATGAGTAACTGGAGCTGAAGGAAGAGGCTTGTGTTGGTGGAAACCTTGCTGAAGATACCATAGGGACTTCTGGCTAAAAAGACTATGACAACTCCATGACTCCACATGGAGATTGGGACTTGAGGGAGCCCTTGCCAGGTGGTGAGCTGGACTTCTTTGGACAGTAATTTTAGGGTGTCTAACTAGACAATATTTTCTACTTTCTTTCTCACCTCTCTCTCTTTTAATATATCTCTATTAAACTAAATTGTTAAGATCTGCTAACAGACTCTGACTTAAGTTTTAACATTTTAAAAATGATAACCACACCAAACTCTTTTTAACTCATAAATATTTCTCAAACAACTAATTTTAAACCTTACAAAAGGTAATAAATCCCAGAAGGTCTGGAAATGGTCTTGGACACCAAGAGGTCTGGAAATTGTCTCCAAGACTCTTGGAGACCTTTTGTGGGGGAGCTGGGACAGACATAAAACTAAAAAACTATGTATGTTTTCCAATTTGGGGTCTCAGTTTCAACTGGAGAATCTGCCAACACCAAGCCCTATGATTTCTCTGCTCATATTAAAACCAGATCTTTAACCAGAAAGTTCTTCAAGCATCTTATTTTTACACCCCAAAGACAGTCATTCTACCCTTGTTCAAGAGAGCAGGTCCCACCAGATTGCCCCCACCATACCAGGAACAGAGTCAAACTTAAATATATCAGAAGAGGATGTGAAATAAACTGGAAAAATGAACAAAAGGCAAAGTAAAAATACATGGTCATGGAAAGTTATCTTAGTGACAGGGATGAATGAAATACCTTCAGAAGATGGCAAAAACACCCCAAAGGCTACATGTGAAGACTTAAATGTTGTCAGAGTCAAAAAAAAAACAACTCCTGGAAAGGCTCAATATATTTTTAATCAATTAAATGAGGTAGAAGAAAAACAACTGACCTGGAAAATGGATCCAGGAAAGATCACCAAAAATTATTGAACGACATGAAAATAAGAGTCATATTACAAGAAATTATCAAAGAAAATTGCTCTGATATTCACAAACAAGAGGGGAAATATAAATTGAGAGAATCTACCACTGACCTACTGAAAAAGATCCTAAAATAAAAATTCCTAGGAATAGTATGGCCAAATTCCAAACCTCCTGGGCCAAGGAAAAAATATTATAAGCAGCCAGAAAGAAAAAAAAAATCAAATATTGTGGAACCAGAGTCTAGATTAAAGAGGACCTAGCACCAACCGCATTAAAGGATGAGAGAGAGAGAGAGAGAGAGAGAGAGAGAGAGAGAGAGAGAGAGAGAGAGAGAGAGAGAGAGAGAGAGAAAGAAAGAAGAGA
>NC_058134.1:191080902-191081196 GCF_016433145.1 Gracilinanus agilis
CAACAGTCTAACAAACAAAAATCACATGATTATCTCAATAGATGCTGAAAAAGCCTTTGACAAAATACAGCATCCATTCCTATTGAAAACACTGAAAAGTATAGGAATAGAAGGACCTTTCCTAAAAATAATAAACAGTATATACCTAAAACCATCAACAAACATCATATGCAATGGGGATAAATTAGAAGCCTTCCCAATAAGATCAGGAGTAAAACAATGATGCCCATTATTACCTCTATTATTTAACTTAGTACTAGAAACACTAGCAGTTGCAATTAGAGAAGAAAAAGA
>NC_058134.1:191081296-191132017 GCF_016433145.1 Gracilinanus agilis
CTTGGTTTATCCCTTCTGACTTTCTCAGTAGGGTTAGATAGAGTTTTATATCCCAATGGATAATATAGCTACTCTTCCCTCTCTGGGTTGATTACACTGAAAGTAAGGTTTAAATATTACCTCTTAATGCCCTCTTCCTCTCCTTCTTATAATAGTATTTGTCCCCTCCCCTTCCCATGCCCTCTTTGTGTATAATAGAATATCCTATTTTTCTCATTCTCTCAAGTTTCTCTTGGTGTCCCCTTCTATTCACCCCCCTCTTTCCCACCCCCCATATCATCTTAGACCATTTAGTATTCCACCCTCTCCCTATGAATTATTCTTCTGATTACTATAATAGTGAATACTATAATAGTGAATAGACACAGAATAGTATACTTGTCAGATCTCTGGGAAAGGAAAGATTTTAAAACCAAGCAAGAGTTAGAGAAAATTACAAAATTGATACTTTTGATTTCCTAACCTGAAAATTGCCTATTCATGACTCTTGCACATTTATTAATTGGGGAATGGCTTGATTTTTTATACAATTGCTTTAACTCCTTGTATATTTGAGTAATTAGACCCCTGTCAGAGTTTTTTGCTATAAATATTTTGTATTAGAAACACTAGCAGTAGCAATTAGAGAAGAAAAAGAAATCGAAGGTATCAAAATAGTCAATCAGGAGACTAAGCTATCACTCTTTGCAGATGATATGATGGTATACTTGAAAAATTAGAGAATCAACTAAGAAGCTTGTAGAAATAATCAACAACTTTAGCAAAGTTGCAGGATACAAAATAAATGCACATAAATCATCAGCATTTCTATACATTTCCAACACATTAGAGCAGCAAGAGGTAGAAAGAGAAACACCATTTAAAATCACCCTAGACAATATAAAATACTTAGGAATCTATCAAACCAAACACAGCAATTATACGAAAACAACTACAAAACACTTTCCAACAAATAAAACTGGATCTAAACAATTGGAAAGCCATTGATTGCTCATGGGTAGGACAAGCTAACATAATAAAAATGACCATTCTACCCAAATTAATTTACCTATTTAGCGCCATACCTATCAAACTACCAAAAAACTTCTTTACTGAATTAGGAAAAACTATTTGGAATAACAAAAGATCAAGAATATCAAGGGAAATAATGAAAAAAATGTGAAGGAAGGGGGCCTAGCAGTACCAGATATCAAACTATACTATAAAGCAGCAGTCATCAAAACAATATGGTACTGGCTAAGAAACAGAAGGGAGGATCAGTGGAATAGACTTGAGGTAAATGATATCAGCAAGACAGTGTATGATAAACCCAAAGAGCCCAACTTTTGGGACATGAATCCACTATTTGACAAAAACTGCTGGGAAATTTGGAAAACAATATGGGAGAGATTAGGTCTAGATCAACATCTCACACCCTACACCAAGATAAATTCAGAATGGGTGAACAACTTGAATATAAAGAGGGAAACTATAAATAAATTAAGTGAACACAGAATAGTATACTTGTCAGATCTCTGGGAAAGGAAAGATTTTAAAACCAAGTGAGAGTTAAAGAAAATTGCAAAATGTAAATTAAATGGTTTTGATTATATTAAACTAAAAAGCTTTTGTACAAACACAAACAATGTAGTCAAAATCAGAAGGGAAACAACAAATTGGGAAAAAATCTTTATAACAAAAAACTCTGACAGGGTTTTCAAGTAAATAAATAAAAGGAAAATATACTTTGCACAAAAAATTTTATAGTAGCTTTTGTGTGTGTATTATAGCAAAGAATTGGAAACTGAGGGATTGTCCATCAATTGGAGAATGGCTGGTACAGCTGTAGAAAATGATTATAATGGAATATTACTTTGCTATAATAAATGACATGAAGAATGATTTAAGATTTATGATGATTTAAGAAAAGCTTGAACTTTTAAGAAAAACTACAAGAACTAATGCAAAGTAAAGTCAGCAGAACCAATAAAACATTGTACACAGTAAGAGCAATATTAAATGATGAACATTTATAAATAGATTAAATTTTTCCTAACAATACAGTGATTCAAGAAAATCCTCAAGGATTCATGATGAAAAATGCCATCTGCCTCCAGAGAAAGAACTGATGGAGTCTGAATAAAGACTAAGACATACTACATTTCACTTTATTTCTTCACTTTTTTTTATTTGTTCAAGTTCTCTTTCACAAAAGAACTAATATGAAAAGATAGTTTATACATGTAAAATCTATATCTAATTGCTTACTCTTGCAGTGTTGGGGGAGAAGGGAAAAGGATTTGGAACTATATTCAAAGAGCATTAAAATTGTACATAGCTAAAAGGAATAATGAACTGGAAGAATTCTATGTGAACTGGAAAGACCTCCAGGATTTGATGCAGAGTAAAAGGAGCAGAACCAGGAGAATGTTATACATAGAAACAGATACAGTATGGCACAGTCAAATGTAATGGTCTTCTCTACTATCAGCAATGCAATAATCCAGGACAATTCTGAGGGACTTATGAGAAAGAAAGCTATCCACATTCAGAAAAAGAATGTAGGAGTAGAAACAAAGAAGAAAAACAACTGCTTGATCACATGGGTTGATGGGGATGTGATTGGGGATGCTGACTCTAAGCGATCACCAAAGTGCAAATATCAATAATATGGAAATAAGCTTGATCAGTGACACATATAAACCCAGTGGAATTGCACATTGGCTACAGGAAGGAGGTGGGAGGAGGGGGAGGGAAAGAACATGAATCATGTAACCATGGAAAAAATTTTTAATTAATCAAATAAAATTAAAAAAAAAAACCTGTACGTACCCTTTGTTCTAGCAATACCATACTAAGTCTATATCCTAAAGATATTTTTAAGGGTAAAGGATATTTTTGCACAAAAATATTTATTGCAGCTCTTTTTATGGCAGCAAAGAATTGGAACCTGAGGGGATATCCATTAATTGGAGAATGGCTGAACAAATTGTAGCATATGATTATAATGGAAAGCTATCCTACTATAAGAAATGATGAGAAGTATGATTTAAGAAAAACCTGGAAAGATCTACATGAACTAATGCAAAGTGAAATAAGGAGAACATTGTACACTATAATAATAACATGATGATGATTTTGTAAACCCTATAGACCACATGGGCATACAAGTAGTTATTATTATTCCAATAGTTGATCATATCTATAATTAATAGAATGTGTTCCTGACTCAATTAGGGAGAGAATTGCCTTGATGTTATGGATAATGGTTCCATTAGTGGGAATTAGGCTAAAAGTAAACAAAATAAAATATCCAGGAATAGCAATATAGTGTTAGATAAAGACATCAACTATGTGTATAAAGACTATATTTGAGAAACGTTGCTGGAAAAATTGCAAAGCAGTCAAACAGAAATTAGGTTTAGGTCACTATCTCTTACCATATGCTTCAATAAGCAAAACTGTATATATGAATTAACTATAAAAAGTCATATTTTTTTAAAAATGAGTTTAAAAAAGTGTTTGGAAAAATATACACAAAACTTAAAAAGCTATTGCATGAGCAAAACCAATACCATTAGAAATAGAAGGGAATCAAATTTTTAAAATTTCAGCAAACACCTGAAGTTATGATAACTCTATATCCATATATATAAATAAACATATTTATAAATTCAAGTAAATATGTGTGTATGTGTTACACATAATATACATATGTTTTATATTTTCTTTTCTTAAGGCCCTGATAGAAACGAACATAATAAGGGTCATTTCTCAATAGATAAATTTTCAAAGGTCATGAATATGTAATCTCCAAAGAAGTTGGAGCTCTTAAAAATCTATGAAGGTATGCTCCTAATGAAGTTTCTTTCATGCTTACTATGAGCCAAGCGCTGTATAAGGGAAGGAGATACAGATATAAGAGCAATAAATCCCTGCATCAAGGAGTTTGCATTCCTAGTGGGGAATGCAACAACATAAATGTAGAAGTGTTGACTTGAGAAGGGTGTTTTGATTTGGCAAGGAGGAAGGATGATGATTTGAGTCTTAGTGTTATCAGTCTGCACACCCTTTCTAGAAGAAATGCTACAGTTGGGACAATTATTATTTCCAGATATGGAAAGCAGATATATAGAAAGATAATCAGAAGGAGTAAAGGATCTCTAGAATTGGATGGATATAATTATCTCCTACCAATCACAACATCAAGGCCTTAAGAAAAGGAATTCTAAAACTGAAGAGAATAAGTCACCCAGCACACACTAACAGACATCTGGTGGTTCAAAGGAACCAATGGTGGGCCAGAGAATAGGTGTTGGCTGGGAGGGATAGCTGGATGTGGCATGAAATACCATAATGAGTAGTAAAAGGCATGCAAATTTTCTCTGAAACTGAAGTTTCATCTCGTCTAACATATTAGCAAAAGAGATAAAAGTAAAAAAAAATAGTCTTGGAGAAGATAAAAGAATATAGATACTCAATTAAACTAAGTAAACAATTAACACTATTTCAGAAGATACAATTCCAAAGGAACTCAAACATTACTTATAGATATCATTGTATCTTACCTATACTATTACTATAAGGGGTTGTCCTTTGACCAGATTCTAAGCATGTATTTTCAAGATAACAGTCAAAATGGCAGATGGTTATATGTTTAGGAAAATAATTTAAAATTACATTTTAAAATAATCATACCTTTTTGCTTCAGCAGTTCTACTACCAGATTTGTACACAAAGGGTCCCAAAAAAGCAGTCCAAAAATCTTTTGGTAATATTTTTATTTGCAAAGAACTAGGGGAAATGGATGCTTATTTATCAAGGAATGACTGAATAAATTTTGATAAGTGAATATATTTGGAAATTAAGCCACCACATGAAATGGTTAATTTGAGGAATCCACAGAAAACAATGAAAACTTGTATGAACTGATGTAGAACAAAGTAATGAGAACAGGAATAATAATTAAAAGACTGGCCAAAGTAATAGAAGGGAAAACTATTAAAGACCAAAATTCTCATCAAGTAGAAATCAATGCTTCTTTCAGAAGATATTCTGCAACATATATTCTGCAACATATATTCTGATTCTTAAGTGAGAGACAAGAAACTAAACCAGTGGAATAAAGGACAGTAGTCAGTGGGAATTGACAGTAATGTTTTAGGTGAATATAAAATTAAGCATTAAAGACCCCTCTCAATCTCAAATGTTATGTATGAAATCATCATTGGTGAATCCCATTAAAAAACTCACTAGATTTCATATTTGAGACCAGAATCTATATTAGGAAATATATGAATCTTATAAAGATTACTTAGAAAGCAGTGAAATATTAGATGTTTCTTAAATATCCATGGGAACTAGTCAAAATTAAATTAATCTTTAATCCATTTTCCAATCAGTAATGTTCAAGGTCCTGTTTTCTCATTTCAAATGGGTAAGTTGAGCAAAAATATACTTTTCCAGAACTCTCAATAACACATTTGAAATGACTTTGTATGATGTGTTTAAGTGTCATAGAGTTTACCCAGATATAGAACATGTTCTTAGAACATTTTATTGAAGCATCCTCCAAAATATCTTCTTGAAAGTTTCCCACTATGACCTCTTACTGAGAGAAATGGTTACTTTGGAAACTAGTGACCAGTAATCATCATCATACCAAAATCAGAGAGCACTGGTATACCTTTTATCATGAAAAACTGAAAGAAAACATTTTTTTTCTTTCTCCAGAAGGACTTTACCAATATTCTCATTAACTTTCCTGATTAAAATACTGAAACCACTGTTTCAGAAGAGATAATTCCAAAGGAACTCAACTGTTACTTGTAAATATCATTGCGTTTTACCTATACCATTAGTATAAGGAGTTGTCCTTTGACCAGATTCTAAGCATGTATTTTCAAGATGTCAGTCAAAATGACAGGATGGTTGTACAATTTGTAAATGAAACACTACGTGCTAAAGTCATAACAGCCACAGGACAGCTGTCTTTAGAGCACTAAAGTCTCAGGTCTCCTGTCAAGAATGTCATCAGCAGTGATAATAAAGTACTGTTATCAACCAAAAATGATACTATATCTAATGGGATTGTTTTGTCTCTGGATTTTTTTCTCACTTTATAGAGGCTGAACAACTCTTTGACCCAAATCTACAGACAACATCCACATCCAGTCCAAATAATTCTCCCAAGTTCCCCAACATTCTAGATCTACACTCTCATACCCAATCAAAAATCCTGACCTATCACTTATAAACTACTCCCCTCACTAACCCAGATTCTGATGATCTTCTAGACTCTCAAAATAGATCCCCTTTCCCCCCATTTCTAAAAAAAACCCAAGATGAGCAACAGATATGTAGCACTTGGTGGAACAATTTCAAAGTATAGGATAAGACCGTCAAAAAATCACTATCCCTAATTCAAGTTACTTTCAGCATTTGTATACATGAAACTATGGTTTATTGACCCTCTGTAAATATACTTATCTTTAATTCTCAACCTGAAGATATAATTTAAAGCAAAATTAGTTAATGAAATGACATAGAAAGAAAAGTATTGCAAAAAAAAGATGCTTCCTCTAAATGGGGACATCCATATTTAAGACAACTCATACAACTGATACTGAATAGTCACTAATACTCATGTTGATCCTTTAGCTTTTATTGGATAAGTCAGATGCTGGTCTACACTAGATCTAGATCTAGATCTGTATCTATATATACATATTCGCCCATGTATATATAGAAACATGTTTGAATATATGCAAAATATAATATATATACATGTGTATACACAATCTTTTTGCTATGTAGTCTCTATAAATGATTCTTTGTTGTATTTTTCACTGCCTCCAATTTATTATTAAGGTGAATTGTTTGGGTAAAAAGTCACTTAAAATCTACAGGCAGACTTTTTTCAATATCTTTTAGAAAAGGTAGAAAAACCTATGACCTGGAATGAGCATAAAATATTTTCCTCTTTGTTTCCAGAGTCTTGATTCTGAGGCCTCATCTTTCTAAAAGGAATTTTTTAATCTAAACCTCAAGCTCTTTATTTAGAAATGTCCCAAATAACTACTATTCTTAGGATTATTTATTTCTTTGATCTACTTGAAGCCAATTGCCAAAGATAGACCTCAGTCTAATTCACATATTCTATAATCTACATAATTTTCATTTTTGAAGATTAAATTAGGTAAAGGATTTTTGTCCAATAATTATTAAACATATCCAGAGTTAGAGGTTCCTCAAGTTTTCAATTGTAAATCTCCAATAATTACATGATTCATAATAATAATAACATATCCATAGAAGTTACTATATGCTGCACACTGTGCTTAGCAATTTTTAATTATTATCTCATTTTTTTCTTACAATAATTCTGGAAAGCAGATGCTATTATTCCTCCTATTTTACAGCTAAGGAAACTGATAAACCGGTTAAGTGACTTGCCCAGGATCAAACAACTAGAACATGTCTGAAGCTGGATTTAAACTCAAGTCTTCCTGGCTCCACCACTAGTAGATAAGAGGACAGAGAAAAGGTACACCCACAGATTAAGCCCAGGAGGTAAAATAATTGTCTCTGCTACCTGCTCAGTGACATTCCTGTGCCCTGAACATATCAATACAGTTTTTAAAGTCTGAAAGGGACTTTGTTTTATATCCTAATGAATGAATGAATGAATGAATGAACGAATGAATGGTTTTCATCAGAGGGCCCTTGAAATGCTGTGGCAGTCCTTGTTGTGTACACAAGCATGAATTTTGATTGTGTTCATTCCTAGAGGATCTTGACTAATAAAAGCAGGCTCTCTTTCTCACAATTTTTGGATCATTAAATTTCCTGCCAGGTAGGATCTTACATTTAGGCTCATGAGTAGGGCCCCCACCAAACAAGAGAACAGAAAAAAGGAACTAAATATAATATGAATCAGGAAGGACATAATTTGTACTTCACCAAAAAAGGAATGTTAAACATAGCACATTTGCAAGTGTACATTTTAAAAAAAAATTTTTTTGGTGTTTGACAGAATATGTTTATAGTCTGAAGAGGAGGTGATACCTAATTTTAATCAGCACATGAAGTAGTATGTAGCATTTCTATTTAGGTATTTTACATTTCATCATTTCATCTGAGCTCTACAGCATCATTCCACTCCTCCAAACTTGGATACGTTCACCATGAAAACTATGTTCTGTCATCTAATCATGAAAAGAAACTCAAAGCAAAAGATAGCTGAATCCCAAATATAAGCTCACTTAGTTAAGGGTACACTCCAATGGGAGACACAATGGGGTGAGGGAAAACTGGCTTCCTATTCCCCATTGTGCACATAGGAAAGTCAAAATAAATAATTCTACTAGTTTCTATAGGAAAGAATTAGTAGCAAAAGATCCTAGCTGGAAGCTGTCTTCTCTTTGAACTGATCCAGCTCCCTCACCCCACACCTTGGGTTTTATGTTCATGCTTTTCTTGAAATGTAAACTCCTTTCTGTAATTATTTAAAAATGGCTTGAAGCAAGCCTTCAAGA
This sequence comes from Gracilinanus agilis, assembly GCF_016433145.1. Taxonomy (NCBI): domain Eukaryota; kingdom Metazoa; phylum Chordata; class Mammalia; order Didelphimorphia; family Didelphidae; genus Gracilinanus; species Gracilinanus agilis. Next base: position 191,089,813 of record NC_058134.1, read on the forward strand.
GCTTCGATGTGGTCCCTCAAGACAAAGAGTGTTTACTTTTAGCATGCTGGATGTGCAGAAGGGGATAGGATCTTGCATAATTGAGTAAATAATAGCAATGTGAATTGCATAAAGAAATGGAATAAAATCTTTAGTTATTATGTGAGTCAAGATTTCATTTTTCAGAGATGAAATAAATATATCTAGTCCCATACTGATAGGGTCCACATGAAAAGAAGCAAGAACTTGACTAAGCTAGTCTACAACCCCAAAAGTCAATGACCCCAACCCACCCATAACCCAGTGCTCTCTGTTCAGTGCATGATGTGGTTTTGATTTATCATAATTTGTTTTAAAACAGCTTTGTGTTTCTAAAACTGTGACTGAAACTACCAAATATCCAGTAAGCCAAGATAGTTCCACCATAGACTCTGGAATGTATATACTATACATTCAGGAATATCACTTTGGTATAGAAAAAAATTATATCAGCTAATTATTTCTGTAGTATCACTCTATAATGCTATGCCCTTTCAATACCAACTAGAATATATTTAACATCTAACTGATGGTTTACCCTGATGATCACACTTTTCTCATTGAGTATAGATATGATTAATCTAGTAATAGTGTGGTGACCAACATAAAATATAGCTTCTCTGAAATATTGTAGCAGTCACTCTTGAAGAGACTAAAGTTTCCTAAGTAATAGCAAAATTCAACAATAGCCACAGAGTCTCTAGTAATTTTCACTAGACATCAAAAAACAGCTTTACACCCAATAGGTCATCCAATAACTGTGTATTAAGGGCCTACTTTGGGCCAGATAGTCTGCTAAGGCTTTTCCCCTCCCCAACTTTGTTTTACTTTTTTAGTTATATGTAGACAATTGTTTTTAAAATTCAGATTTTCTTCCTCCCCTTCTCTGAGGCATTGAATAAGTTATACTTGTATTTGCATATGATGCATACTTCCATATTGCTTTTGTCATGATAGAAGATACATGTCACACATACAATAGAAATCTCATGAAGGAAATAAGATGGAAGAAGTAATTCTTTCAACTGCACTCAGACTCCATTAGTTCTTTCTTTCTGTGGATAGGATTTTAATCATGAGTCCCTTGTGGTTATTTTGGAGATTTGCTTTCCTAATATTGGTTTAGTCCTTCATAGTTGATTATCATATAATATTTCTGTTACCATACACATTATTCTCCTGGTTCTGCTCACCTCACTTTGCATCACTTCATAAAAGTCTTTCCAGGTTTTTCTGAACTCATTCTATTACATCATTCCTTATAGTACAATTATATTTCATTATCATCATATAGTACAACTTGTTCATCTATTCCACAAATGGTGGACAACCCCTCAGTTTCCAATTCTTTGCCACTACAAAAAATACTGCTAAAATATTTTGGTACAGATATGTCTTTCTCCCTTATTTATAATCCCTTTGGGACTCAGACCAAGTAGTGTTATTACTGTTTCAAAGTTAGGCATAGTTTTGTGGCCCTTTAACCAGCTTCCATATTGTTCTCCGGAATGGTTATATCAGTTCACAGTTCCACCAAAAGTGAATTAATGTCCCAACTTTCCCACTGCTAAAGCTTTTTTTTTGTAAATTCTTACCTCCTTTTATTAACATATTAAATGTATTTTTAAAATTAGCAAGCATTTCTTTGCCTCCTATCTCTCACTAAAGAAAAAAAGAAAAAGAAAAAAAACAATCTTTATAACAAATATGAATAGGCAACCAAAACAAACTCTAACATTGGCTAGGTGCAAAAGAAAATAAACCTTACATGGACATTTAGATGAATAACAACATCAGTTATGAAAGAATTAGATGCTCATGGAACTGCAGATATGCATTTATGAAACACCTATTATGTGCCAAGTACTGTGCTCAGTGCTGTAGACACAAAGGAAGGGGGGGAAAAAGAAAAATATAGTCCCTGCTCTCAATGAGAGAGGTAGGATGTAAATAACTAGTGTATAGGGGACATAATAGAGAAGATGAAAAGCAATCTGGGAGTGGAAGGTATTCCTAGCTGAGGTGGGAGGCACCTGGGAAAGACTCTCTTCAGAAGATGAGACTCCAGCTAGGTCTTGAAGGAGGTCAGGAAAACCAAGAGGTATGTAAAATGCAACAGAGCATTCCAGGAAAGGAAGGCAAGGATGAAATGTTCTTTTCATGGAACTGCAAATAGGTCAGTAGAGTTGGATTGTAGAATGTGTGGAGGGTGGGAAAGTATAAAGAGATTGAAAAGACATGTAGTGGAAACATATGTTAGATGCATTATGGTGCTTTGAGCCTTGGAATCAGGAAAAACATCTTTCTTGGTCATGGCCAGAGTCTGATTGGGCACACACACAACACACACACACACACACACACATACACACAATCATGTATACATATACACATGCTTTAAAAATACAATAATTTTCACTGGAGATGTTTAAATGTTATCTCTCTTTTCCTTATCATACATAATTTGAACTTGCTCATCAGGCATGAGCTACTCATGTTTAATAATATCATGAAACCAGTTAAGATCCTATGTAAACTTTAAGTGTGCTGCCTGAGAAAAGTGTGGAAATCGCCTACTTGTTCCCAGGAATCCCCATGGCCTCTGTAAAATTGATCAGCTTCATAGTCCGAAAGTTTAAAAAGTATATGTTTAAAGCATTGACCTCTATACATCCTGTACTTTCTATTCTGTAGTAGGACCTCTGCTTCAAATTTTTCAGGCAAAACTATAGTCATAAAACACTTGTCATAAGATTTTAAATTATGAGCAACAAACAATGCATTTTAAATCTGAACATTTGTGAATTTTTGCATGAACTGTTCTTTGAATGATATATCCTTAAATTTTCATTATACATTTGTTCAGAATAAAATTTATGATATGAACACTCATTTATTACAGGCATTCAAAGTCATATACAATATTTTGGGATAGGTTTGTTTTTTGATGCGTTAAAATTGATCAAAGATAGCTAAGATATCCATGATCTTTCTAGAAATATGCAGACTATAGCACCAATCATTATACTTGTGGCCGTTGAAATATATAATAGTAATCCCAAAGTTTTTGACCCTAGCAAGGCCTTTTATTTCCTATATTGGCCAGAGCTATGCCAAAAGAGGCATCTAAGATCCTTAAGATTTGCCATCATTTTAGGACTTGTAGTTGAACTCTCTCAATTGTAGTGTTGTCTCTCTCAATTGTAGTGTAATTTACTTAATTAGAAAGACTTTCTTCCTTTTTCTATGCAAATGCCCAGTTTTTAATAATTGCTTAATAAAAGTGTTTTCATTCACTTGTTGATTCATTTGCATTACAGAAGGTTCTACCATGATGCAAATAAATGGTTCAGCAGTCTGCCTTTTTACATGACAGTAAACAACAACTTATTATTATGTCCAAAACCAATAGGCAACTTGTCGCAGGTATAGTCTATATCTATATATTATTCTAAAACTAGAGTTCTATAATAATGATCATCACATAATAGCATTAAAAATAGCTTGGAAGTTATACTATCCCCTGGAGAAATCACCACCTTTCATCCTCTGAGCAAAAAAAAAAAACACACTGAAAAAGTTAGTAACAGCAATAATATGCAATGGTCAACTATGAATGACTTAATCCTTACCAGCAAGGAGCTAGGATAATTTCAAGAGGCTCATGATGAAAAAGGCTATTCAACACCATAGAAGGAACTGACAGTCTGAATGTAGACTGGGGCAAACCCTTTTTCACTTTGATTCCTTTATAAGCTTTTTTTTTTCTTATGTAAGCAATATGTATCTTCTTCCAGCATATGACAAACATGGAAACATACTTCATGATAGCCCATACTAGCATGATAATCTATATGTTATTGCCTGCTGTCTCAGGGAGGGGAAGAGAAGAGAGGAAGGGGAAAAAGGGAGAGAGAGAAAAAACAAAGCTTTAAACTGTCGGAAAACAATTATTAAAAATTATTTCTGTGTAATTGGGAATATGTCATATCTAAATATGATATATAAAGAGTATGTTTTCCCACAAATTATTGCCTAATACTATCCCCATACTTCAAAGAGTTAACTCCAATTATAAGTGTATTTTTGGAGGGAGTGACAATTTTTAAATCATGTGATTTTTTTTGTCCATCAAAGCCCTGAAATAAATATTTGATTCTTTCTATAAAAAGCCAACATATTCATTTAGAAAATTAGGAAGAAGAACTTTATTTGTTATCATTTTAAATAGTTTTTTTACTTGACAACAGGAATTTTTTTGCATCAATTTATATGCATGGTATATATCATTTGTGATTAATTAGAATATCTTAGAGGCAACAAAATAGAGGCCATTTGAAATGTTTTCCATAATGTTTTCCCTAACAAGGTGTAATGCTCCTGTTCCAAAACAAAAGTCTGGATTTCAGAGAGTATTTGGTAAGATATAAAATGCTGAATTAATGCACTAAAGAGATGGTCTTGAAATCATAGCCATTTCTCTTAACAGCTCATCTACATATATCAATTGTCACCATGGAAACATTAATTGCTTAAATCTATACCCTAAAACTACAATTAGATTCAGCACATTGTTAAATCTTGGACTTCCAGCAATGTTTTGAATAATGGGGCCAGACCCTGCTGGGACACCCTGACCCAGAATACCTGTGAAGTGATGGCATTCAAAGCACTCCAAAAGAATCCAATCCAAATAGCCAAAATTCTTGCTGACATTATGCCCCTCAACCTAGGTTGTGAACCTAGTGAATCTTTATAAGAGGGGGAGATTAGATAGTTCATCACATAGTATGTTTTCTTCAGATTACTGCCTTTCAGTAATTCCTGGTGTGTGTATAGGGGTGAGGGGGGCAGAGTAATGTGTTATAAAAAATTCAAGGGACTCCATAATATTAAATTTAAAAAACCCCAACAATCTGGCATGTGCAGATTTGGAGGGAGGGAACTGAACATGATAGGCAACCATAAATTTGAACTTTCTCATCAAAACAGACTTTGTACTTTGTTATTTTCAGTACAAATACAAGCTTGAATCTGGGAATTGTTGATATCTTCTACTTAGTATGCTTTTTTCTAAGCACAGGTAAGATACATGTGTCTAATCTTAAAGGCAATCTGGTGAGTTCAAATGCTCTAGAGATCCTGAATCCAATGGTTAAAACTGACTATGAAGAAGAAGAAATTCTGCAGCAAAAAAGGAAACTATTGGAAAGAGAACAAAACCCATCTTTGGTCTGGTTGAACCAATTATATGAAACGAGAGGATATGTTTGGACAGTGCAGGGCAAAGGTGAATTATAAAAGGTCTCTTAGTAATTCCTGACAAAGACTGTTATGTTTTGATGGTTTTAAGCTCCATCTCTTGGAAGAAATATAGCAATAGATATTACTACTACTTTTTAAAAGTCTTTATTATTAATCACTTGTAAGAACATTTTATGTTAAGAATTATATGTAGGAAATAAAAGTCTGTCCTTTATATGATTCATATTGTACTTTTGTACTTTTCCCAGTCTCACCTTTGAGGACAGCCTAGGAAAAGAACATAGATACAGAACTCTTGTATTAAAAAATTATCTCTAGTAATTGAAGGACAGAAATTTCTTAGCAACATACAGTCTTTAAGAGTTGGGTAAAGGGGCAGTTGGGTAGCTCAGTGGATTGAGAGTCAGGCCTAGAGACGGGAGGTCCTAGGTTCAAATCCGGCCACAGACACTTCCCAGCTGTGTGACCCTGGGCAAGTCACTTGACCTTCATTGCCCACCCTTACCACTCTTCCACCAAGGAGCCAATACACAGAAGTTGAGTGTTTAAAAAAAAAAAGAGTGGGTAAAGCACTATGAAATGAATAGGTTTACCCAGGTATGTCAAAGGAAGGATTTGAATTCCGGTCTTCCTGGCTTTGAGGCCACTTCTCTAGCTACTGTGCCTAAAATAAATTATAAGTTATTTTCCCTAGAGCTCCAGATTGCAATTGTGAAGAATTTACAAAGAAAGCAAAAAAAATAAAACAAAATAAATTAAAGCCTCATGATTCTTTCATTTAATTAGACTCCCCTACAATTGAACTAGTTTGTGCCTACCAGATTCTAGAGTAAAAGGATCTTCAAGTGCAGAAGAATTTGCCCAAAGCTTCAGTATTAATTATTCTTAGTAATTAGTAATTATTCTTAGTGTAGGGATATATCATCAGACTTAATAGTTAAGCCACACATATGTATATATTATATATATGTGCATATATATATATATATAGAGAGAGAGAGAGAGTGAGAGAGAGAGAGAAATCTTAAATGTTAAAAAGAAAATATACTGATTCAAGAATTTGATAGTTGTACATCATTGTACTGAGCTAGAATGACTCTCTCTATAGTCTGAAACCATCTTCCTCCTTATTCATTCCAAGAAGTTCCAGATAACAGGTGGCTAATCCATTATGGAATTCCTCAGATGGTTCAACACCCATATTTATACTCCCTTGTTGTCAGACTCATCTTCATATTTAGTACAATAGCCCTATGGAATGAAAAACAGTGACAGACAGAAAAGCACATTTAGACATAGCCTTTGTAGTGATGTAGTGATGTTAAAATTAGACTTACTCTAAAACTTGATATCTGAGTGGTTATGGCTAGTTCCAATTCAAAGCATCTTTCCATGTTATGTCTCATTATCATCTTTACTCAAATCCAAACATTCCAAATGAAAAACTGAGTATAAATTAGTCATTTTTTCTATCCTTTCATCATGTCTGGACCATTTACTTTTCTCATCAGCATTTCTTGGCTTCCCTGGCTTTCTTTAAGTTCCAGATAAAACTCTTTCTTCTACAAGTCTTTCCTAGCCTATCTTAATTATTTTGTTTTTCTTCTATTGATTATTTTAAATTTATCCTGTATATATCATGTATATCCAAAGATCTTTCCATGTTGTCTCTTCCATTGGACTGTAGACTCCTGGAGATAAGAAACTATATTTTGCCTTTCTGTGTATCCCAAGCATTTAGCACAGTGCCTGATAAATAATAATAACTTACTAAATCTTTATTGACCTACCAATTGAATTTTCTTATAATCACTACATTGACAAACAATTAATAACTCAGCCATGCCATCATCCATGTCTTACTCAGAAATTTCCCCTTCATTTTAAGATACAAAGAAACTTGATGAAGCTACTAAAAATGGGAGCTTCGGAGGCTGGCCAGCACTTTTCTTTTTGTTTTGCATGATTTGTAGGATAGTTCATCTTTTTAGTAAGATAGACCTCTGAGAAGAAATTCATAAATCTCATGGGAAAAGATGAAGTTTTTTAAAATATAGAGGAAGAAAAATTGTAAATTTTATAAAAAAAGAAAATATTTGTCAAATCCACAGGAGCAAAACTTTTAAGTTCTGTAGAAAAAAGACAAAATTTTCAAAATCCAGAGGGAAAAAGTTTTTAACTACCATAGAAATAAAAGCAAATTTGCAAATTCTTATAGAAATACGAGAAAATGTCTAAAGTACAGAGAGTGTAAAATTTATAAATACAGAAATAAGACTACCTTTGTCACAGAGATGTTTAAGCCACCATCAACTTTGTAACATAGCCAAATCAGGAGAAAGTAGTTCTTTGAACTTGCCTTTATACAACCTTGAGGTAAAAGACCTAGAATACCATTTTTGTCTCAGAAGTGATGGCTCTAATAACAGAGAAGAAGAGTCAGTGATGTCATAGGGTCTAGCCAAGTGATCTCACAGGGATTAATAAAAATGGTATCAGGAAGGAAATTTTCCCATCCTACATCACCAAAGGAACAAGACTGTAGATTTTGTGATAGAGTGGATGCTTACCTGCTCTGCAATACACGTAAAGTATTGAAGTTAGTGGCTCCATAGTGTAGAAGATATTATGTCTGCTTCATATGCAGAAGGTCTTAGGTTCAAACCCCAGTGGAGCCAAGCAAAAAGAAAAGTGATTTATTATAGGGGTAACTAGGTGGTTTAGGGGATGTTAGCCAAGCCTGATCATGGGAAATCCTGAATTCAAATCTGATCTTAGATATTTGTAACCTTGAGCAGTTCACAACACCATTTGCCTAGCCTTTACCATTCTTCTATCTTAAAACCAATACTTAGGATTGAGGTAAGACAGAAAGCAAAGTTTTTTCTGTTTGTTTCTTTTAAAGAACTGGAATTAAGGCATTGTCTTTTTCATAGCAAAAGGATAGCTTCACTGGGAGTGACTGCTTTTTTTTTTTGGTTTTTGAAACTTTATTAATCAGGAAATGTGATCTACTAAATAAAGTGTGCTGGTGCAAGGAAAACCTGGGTATAAATCCAACATCCAGTACTTACTAGTTGTATTGCCAGAGCCAAAATACTTAACCTCTATGAAGCACAATTTGTTCATCTGCACAATGGGAATAATAATAGCTATGTTACATAATCAAAAGAGTTGTTATAAAGTTCAAAAGATTTTTGTAAATCACTTTGAAAACCATAAAATACTAGATCAATATGGTTATTATTACTATTGTTATATAGAGAGTTTAGAGCAGGACCATCAATAAAAATGGCTCCCTAGTGAGCCAGTGAGCTACTGACATTGGACTTCTTCCTTCGGACATAATTGCTCCATGAGCAATGACAATAACTCATAAATCTAGCTTAATTGGTTACAAAAAAGAAGCAGCAAAGATACTGAAGCAAAGTGACAAGCAGGTTATTATATCAATAGGTGGTAGCAGAGGCCAGACAAGAATGCAGAAAAATGTTCTTTTCTTCCTACAAAACTAAACCTTAGGATTTAAATCCTGCAGGAATCACAGCCATCCTAGACCTCATTATTGTTCTCAATGAGTGTCTGAATTGCCATTCATTTCATGTGAAAAGTCTTCCCTAGTCAATGAACATTTGGTACTTGTATATGTCCTTTTTTTGATCTTAGGAAAATGAGTTTTTCCCAATATCAAGGTAATACTGTCAGTTTGGGAGATACAGAGGTTCCACCAGATAGCCCTTCTGCAAACTTTACTCCATTTTATCCTGTGGTTTTGTTCTTTTTATGAACAAAGAACTATTCTGTTTCCCTTTCTAGAACCAATGTGTTAGAGTCCCTCAGTGAAAGAAGAGCCAGTACTGGAAAGGATGGCCAGGGATGTAATATCATTGAGATGAATCAAGTTTTCAGTAAAAACAAGTAATGAGAAGGACCATAGAAGAAGTCTGGAGTTAAGGCAAGTTTCTTTATTATGGAACAAGGATTCCAGAGGTCACAGTGATGGAGTAGACAGAGTTGTAAAAGGATATAGATGAGGTATGTTTGCAGAATATCAGGAAGAAGGAATAAAAAATAGGAAATGGGAAACAGAAATTGAGAAATGAAGACAGTTCTCTTCTATGTGGCCAGTGGTTAAGTAGTATAGGGTAGTGAAAGCAACGGGTTGTGAGATTTTGTAGTTACGGGGATAGTAATAAAGATGGATCACTCTCATAATCAACTTGGTGATGATTAGGAGCAAAGACCAGGGGACTGGACTTTGGGAAACCACTTGTCCTAAATTGGGGTATAATGAGAAAGAATTTCATTAGAAAGAATTTGATTCCTTCTTGATGAACTGATAATTCCCTCTTCATGTTTTTCTCAATCTTGTATTTCTCTAGGAAGTTTCTGTAAATGTGAATCTATTTCCCCCCACAGATTCTTAGAACATTTGAGAGCATGACATAGGTTTATATTTGCATTGTAATGTTTTATTATTAATTTAATTCTTAAAAAGTGAATACCCAGGATATTTTTGCTATATCTCTTGGCTTGCTGTTAATGTAATGGCTATGCTTAAAAATCTAAGTGTCATATTAAATTGTTGCTTGTTTAAAAGGAAAGGACTAAGTTGGATCTCAAAGCGCTATAGTGATGAACAGGGGTCTGAATTTCTACATAGCTAGATTAACCCAAATAACCAGAGACAATTTGAGTGCAACCATGTGCTGGTGATCTTTTTTTCTGGGTACTTAGATATGTCAATATGAAAGCAAATTGAAGATATTAAACAAGCCCAAAAGGTAAGTAGGTGTCTATATATCCATGTGATATCAGTCACTTTAAAATGGGTGACACATTTCATGTATCAGATATGACACTAGCATTTAAGCTTCTCAACAATCAGCTTTGCAAATATCTTTGCATGTTTATTTAATAACATTCCTTTTCAGAAATTCCACATTCTAGCCAAATGAGCTGTTACCTGAACTTGACATGCTCTCTTAAGTTGGAAAATCTCTCCACTATTATTGGCATGCACTTTTTGCCCCATCTCTATCACTTAGAAACTTAATATTCCAGGGGCAGGTAGGTTGCTTAACAGATAGAGAACCAGGGCTGAAGACAGGAGGTCCTGGATTTAAATCTGGTCTCAAATACTTTCTAGCTGTATGAACCTAGGTAAGTAACTTAACCCCTGTTCCCTAGCCATTAGCACTCTTCTGCCTTGATCTAAGGATCATCTTAAGTGTCACATTCTCCATGAAGGCTTCATTGATCTCAAGATTTTTGTACTCTCTTCCTCTTCAACTTTCCTTGGCTTAGATTTATTCATATATATCTATATCCACACATAGTATCCCCAAAATAATATAAGCAACTTTAGGACAAGGACTACTGCCTTGCTGTCTTTGTATTTCAAACAAATAGCACAAGACTCTTCATATAGTAGGTTCTTGGGATAAACTATTTCAAGGGCTTGGCAAAATATAAAATTTTATATCATAATAATTTGTTCCATTAGTCATGAAAGGTAGCAGAAGTGGGTGCAACAGAAAGCTTAGATATCAAAGATGTCATAGTCATCCACTGCACCTGGGGCCATCAACAGTAGTCTTGACTTGTTTTTTCACTGAATTTCAGTGACTAGAAGAAAGAATGAGACATACGACGCTGGCTCACTCAAATCTAATTCATGTACAAGTCAAGACATCATCCCTTTATTCCACTGTTTCTCTTTGAAAAAGAACAAACAACAACAATAATCACCACCATAATCATTGTCATAATAATTATCACCATCTTTCATTAATAAGCTATGTGTTTTGTGAAGTTATATTTCAAGTTTGTTATAGTCCATTTTATAATTCTACAAAGCTTGAAGATTGTCTCATAGATATTAATTGTCTGATGTGCTTTTTCATTGGGCATTTATTTAAAGAGGACTAAATCTCTCCATATACATAACCATAGTTATCTCCTTAATAACTCTATTCTCCATGAATTTTGATGGAAAAGAACAATATATTTGCAGTTGATCCTAGTACATGAATTCAACTTGATTTCTGAATTCAGACTCAAAACCTTAATTTTTTATTTTTCTTTGCTTATAAGAAATCTCTTGAGTTTCAAGTGACATTTTGAGATAACTGGGAAAAGATTCCAAGAAAGGTAGAAATTGTTTTGTGTTACTTTGTTTTTTGTAGAGTCATTTTTCTTGATGGAATCCATGTGCATCAAAAGATTAATAACAAATTGTTATAACAAATAACAAATTGTGGTATATGCTGGTAATGGAATACTATTGTGCTCAAAGGAATAATAAACTGGAGGAATTCCATGTGAACTGGAATGACCTCCAGGAATTGACACAGAGTGAAAGGAGCAGAACCTGGAGAACATTATACACAGAGACTGATACACTGTGGTAAAATCAAATGTAATAGACTTCTGTACTAGCAGCAATGCAATGACCCAGGACAATTCTGAGGGATTTATGGAAAAGAATGCTACCCACATTCAGAGGAAGAACTATAGGAGTGGAAACACAGAAGAAAAATAACTGCTTGAACACATGGGTTGATGAGGACATGTTTTGGGATGTAGACTCTTAATGACCACTCTAGAACAATTATCAATAATATGGAAATAGGTCTTGATCAATGACACAATTACATGTTGGCAATTCCAGACACATTTTCATGATGTCTTTGGATTTTTTTTTAGTTTCAGCTTAGTTATCATGTTCCAGTAGAATGTAAGAATCTTAAAGACAAAGCTTATTTAATGCTGTCCTTTTTAATTCCAATATTTAGAATAGTGTCTGACATATATTAGTAGCCCCTCAATGAATGCTTTGTTGAATTGAATTGAAATTGAACTACCTCTTAGAATTTTTGTCCCATTAAGACTTATTTATCTGAAGGACCTTAGCCTATTGGAGAAACTGAAAAGGATATAAAAGGTTCTAAAATGAAGTGAAATGAAACTAAGAATAACCAAAGAGATAATTAAAAGAAAACAAGTATTTGAGTTAAAATAAGTTGATAATTCTTTATAACTTATAAAACATTTCTATAGATCAACTAATCCTACTACTGTTTCTTCTTTCTCTTGATGGTTTGAAAGCATATATATGGAATAGTCATTTTATTAAAAAAATTTATAAATAGATATATAAAAGACATAGATTATACACACACACATACAAACCTATGGAAAATTGAGACAGAAAAGACATATCTATTGGCAGAACACAAAACATAAATGGGAACAGAATCTCGAGCAATTATATCACATTTTATGACCAAATATCGAGCCATGTTTAAAGCTTTGAAAATTTAAGTTGAATTGATCAGAGGATAGACAGAAAGATGACTAAAAAATTAAAAATAGCAGATGCTGAACAAGATACAATATTTATTCTGAGAAATGCAGAGAAAGTTCCCAAACATTTTCAAACTTTAGGTGTATCATACAAAAGTTTGTGATCAAATTCATTTTATCTTTACCAAGGAAAGAGCAGAAGGTCACAAAAACTTTTTGATGTCAAAAGTGGAAGGAACATTATAGATTGCCTAATCAAATTTTCTCCTTCTTTTACAGTAAGACCCAAAGAAGGAAAAACAAAAACAAAAACAAAAAAAGAAAATACTTATTCCTACACTGAAATAAAGTAGATTTGGGTTAAGTACAAAATAGTGATAGCAATAATATCAAAATAATTTACTTTATTTTAGGCAAAATTCCAGGATAGTGAAGTAATGGTGATACTAGAATATATTACCTAATGAGTTTATAAGATCATATTTGATAAAGCTGTCTTGAGTAGACTTACTTGACCTTTGTATGTCTCTTTCAGTCTGACCATTCTATATTATTGCTTCTCTGCTATTTCCAAGTTACTTCTTCCACCCTAGCTTGGGGGTACTAACAGCAACAAAAATGTTGAAATGATTTTTTAAAAAAAAAAACTTGATTTGGCAGCATTTTGCCACAGAAAACAAAGCAAAAATTCTTGAAAGCATACAAAGGATTATGTGTGTACACACATTCATAAATACACACGTGTAATGTTTGTACCTATATGTGTGTGTAAACACTCAGGTACTCACAATTTGTAGAATGCAAATGCAGAATCAGATGTAGCCATCAGTTCAAGTTCATGTTACCTTTAAGCACTGTGATGTTTAGAATTGACTCTACTGTCTAAGCTATTTTTTATTTTATTTTTGTGATAGGATGCCCCTTGACAATGATTGTGGAACCACACATATAGTAGAGTATAAATTTAGGTAAGTGAAAAATTAACTTCCTGAAGAAAATCTGCTTGCTGTCCTCCTCCAAAATAAGTGTTTGCCCTGACCTTTTGGATACAGCAAGACATACCAGCCTTTTAACTTCATGAAAGTCTTTTCAGATAGCTTACTCTGAGGGCAGATTTATGTCTGGAAAATTTGGAGTTGCTTACCAAAAGGATGAGAGTCATTTATTTTCCTGTTACTGGTCTGCCACATGAATGAGATAACATCATCTAAAATATTCAGCAGAAGCTTTTCCTGGTGTTTTTCCCCTTCCCCTCTTTGAGACCAGTTACCTATTTAACTCCATCCTGTCAATTAAACTGGAGAAAAAATGCAAAGAACTAATTAGGCAACTGTGTAATTTTAATTAGCTGTTTTGATAATTAAACTAATTAGTTCCCTTGTGTTTCCACAATATGTGGTGGACTGGTTTTGATATCACAGCTTCAGAGTTCCATTCCATTAGTTAATTAGTCACTTTTGCATTAGAAAGCTTTATTAATGGCCTTAATTTGCAGTTGAAATGAGAAATCTGCTGTCAATAATTTGGATAATTGCCTACTGTTTGATTATAAAGTACAAAAGTAGCAGCACACCATTACATATGCAAATCCCAAGGGTTATTTCCTGGATGCTTAGCTTTCTTGATCTACATTTCATCCTCTCCGCTTTCTGTTTTTTCTTGACCCTGTTAGGGGGAAGAGAATCCAGCTTATTAAGAAAATGAAGGCCTGTTCTTGTCCTGTACCGCATGTACGCTTGCGCTGCAATTGTTAAAGTTATTGCTTGCTTTGTACCTAATTAGTGTCCTTGGAATTAAATGAACAGCTCTGTATACACCTCTAGCTCCTGCAGCCATGTTTGTGCATTGAATAATTGATTCTACTCTGCTAATCAGATAGGGACATAATGAGCCAGTTTAATTAAATGGGGATCTAACCTGGTGAACACTGGGAAAATATTTGCTCATTTACTTAGTAAAAGGCCACAGTTGCTTTTCATTGGATAGAAGGGAAGGTTATGGAAAGTAAAAGTCGGCTCTCAAAGTAGAAACAGTCCGCCGGTTGTCTACCCCTTAGCAAACGAGGCCGCTGGAATAGCAAAAAAGGTTTAGCAAATTTGGGGGAGGGCGTGGAGGTAGATGGAAGAGTTTAATCAAAGGGCCAGAAGACGCTGAAACTGCTGACGGGTTTCCCAGCCTCTCCCAAAGGTGTCAGCAACACTGCTCTGCTCTGCTCTAAGAGACAGGTTGCCTGGTCTTGCACCTCCCTTAGTGATTTGCAGAGAGAATTTCAACTCACTTCCCTGCCAGGTGGGGCCCGGGTAACTCCATAAAGGTAAGAGTCAGTCGCAGTTTCTTTTCGAGGGAGGTGACCTGACTTCAGCCGTTCGTTCACCTAATTATCCTCAGTAATCATTCGAATTTGCCTTGCCGGTTCTTGGTAACAAAGAAGCGCTAAATGTGTAACTTCTTAGCACTCCCGTGGCAAGAGGCAGGGGAGGAGAAGCAGCCGCGGAGGCAGTCCTGAAGTAAAATAACTGAAAAGTTCCCTGTGAATTTTTAAAATGTAACTAAAGACTTCAGGGATAACAGTCTGATCATTTCGAGCTTCAAACTGATCGTTTTCGAGCTTCAAACTGACTGGAGAAATAATTGTGCTTTAACCCAGGTGAAATCTTTGGAATTGGAAGATGATTATGGTCTTTAGATGTAAAAGATTACCCCCATTTTCAATGACAGCTTAAGTGAAACAGACTGCATTCAGCAGAACAGGAACTTGCTTTTGCAGATTGACTACAGATGCATACATCTGCCTGTAATTCTAATTGCACATCAGACTAACTTTACCTGCGGCTCTCAAGGAGTGTGAGGCCAATATAGAAACAACATGGTGCTCAGACGCTGTGGTGGATGAAATAGCATATTGACCCTGAATCCATACTCTGAGTAAAAGCAATTGTCATTCTGCCACTGTAACACCTTGTTGCCAGTAGCAATGTAATTAAAGCTGTGAGGACTCATTTTCCATTCTTATCTCCTAAGCTGGTCTGAATCAGAAACTGTTTGTCTGTGGTAACTGAGAAAACCTACTAGGAGGCTACATGTTTATGTATGAATTTGGGGTGCCTTTTTAGCCGAATGAAGTTATAATCACCATTACCCATATCCAATTATATAAGGTGGTTTGTGTACATGGGCATACGTGTGTATTTGCATGTAGATGCTATGTGTGTGACCACATGTGTATACATATGTACAAATATTATATAGATGTGTGTGAATATATATATATATTCACACACAGAGTCTAAATTTTACTCGGTCCCCTTTCTCCTCTATTAAAATTCCAAATGGCTAAGAGGATTTTCTCAATTTAGTCATACTTTTAATCTTCACTGAAATGAGTGATGACTTCTTATAATAAAAAGTTGACAGGCTTACATTGCGCACCGGTGGATTAGTTTCCCTTGGTGATGAGGTTTTCTTTTGTGCACCGTGTGTCTGTTTGATGGAGGTTTAACAGAAAGCATTTTGGCAGAAATTGGATGCAGCAGGGATCATCTGGAGATGGCTGCTGTTCGATATTAACTGCACATAGTAACTTTTTTTTTCCTCTCTCTCTCTCTCTCTCTCTCTCTCTCTCTCTCTCTCTCTCTCNTCCCCTTTCTCCTCTATTAAAATTCCAAATGGCTAAGAGGATTTTCTCAATTTAGTCATACTTTTAATCTTCACTGAAATGAGTGATGACTTCTTATAATAAAAAGTTGACAGGCTTACATTGCGCACCGGTGGATTAGTTTCCCTTGGTGATGAGGTTTTCTTTTGTGCACCGTGTGTCTGTTTGATGGAGGTTTAACAGAAAGCATTTTGGCAGAAATTGGATGCAGCAGGGATCATCTGGAGATGGCTGCTGTTCGATATTAACTGCACATAGTAACTTTTTTTTCCTGTCTCTCTCTCTCTCTCTCTCTCTCTCTCTCTCTCTCTCTCTCTCTCTCTCTCTCTCTCTCTCTCTCTCTCTCTCTCTCTTTTTCTCTGTCTCTCTTCTCTCTCTCTCCTTTTTTTTATTCTTTTGCCAGGTGACAGGGAGAGCCAAAATATTTTCCCCTTCAAAGTGAAGATTTTTTTTTCTTTTTAGAATAAAGCATGAACCTCTTCTGCTAACCACCTCTATATATTTATTTTGCATAGGCCATTGTTTAATGTAAGCCTGGAAAAAGGCTTTCTCTGCAAGAAGTTATCAGACCTACAGGCATTTGAAAAGTGTACTTTTAATAAGCAAATGCCTTTGATCCTCAGAAACAGAATATAAACAGGAGTTGGTTGAAAAGTGGGATTTTTTTTTCAGAAGATAAGAAGTGATTTCCTTTCTAAATACAAAGATAAATCCGTGGACACAATCGACTTTAGTGTTTGAGCTACTTTTAAAAAATCCACAAGTCATAAAATTTTATAGTTGGAAGGAATATCAGTAGACATCTAAGTTTGCCCCGAACCCAAAAGGAACCACTACTATAGCATGTGTACCTTATTGGTGGTCAACAAGCCTCTGCCTGAAGACCTCCACCACTGAGAGGAAATGTCTCACTCCCAAAGCAGTCCATTCCCCCTCTGGACAGCAATAATTTTAAGGAAATTTTTCTGGACATCTGAGTCTAATTTTGCCTTGTTGCCACATCCACTCATTGCTTCTGCTTGTGCCTTCTGAGTTAAAAATAAGTTTATTTCCTCTTCTACCATTGTAGCCCCTCAAATACTTGGAAAGAACAGTAATTTTTCCCTTGAGTCTGGTCTTTGCCCAAATTCTTACAACCAATACTCATATAATAGGAACTCACAGCCCTTAACTATCCTGGCAATCTTACTCTGAATACTTTCACATTGTCAATGCCCTTCCTAAACTGTAGAATCTAAATTTGAATATGCTACTCCAAATGTTTCAGACCACAAAGACATAATAATACAGAAAGACTATCATCTCCTTATTGGAAGACATTGCCTTTTAATGTAATCTAGGATTACATTAGCTTTTGTAGCTGTCATGGCAAACTTTTGACTCATATTGAGTTTGCAATCTATTAAAGTCCCTAGACCATTTTCAGATCAATTTTTATCTAAACAAGTTTCTCCCATCTTGTATTTCTGAAGTTGATTTTTTGAACCCAAACGTAGGATTTCATATCAATCTCTATCAAATTTAATCTCCTGAAATTCAGCCCAATGTTCTAATTTGTTAGGACCCTTCCACCTCCTTATGCTGACATCATATCTGAATTGTCAGTTATTTGTTTTGTTTTGTTTTGTTTTTTAATTTTTTAAACCCTTAACTTTCTGTGTATTCATTTTATAGGTGGAAGATTGGCAAGGGTAGGCAATGGGGGTCAAGTGACTTGCCCAGGGTCACACAGCTGGGGAGTGTCTGAGGCCGGATTTGAACCTAGGACCTCCTGTCTCTAGGCCTGGCTCTCAATCCACTGAGCTACCCAGCTGCCCCCTGAATTGTCAGTTATTGCACCAAGCTTTGATTAATATCGAGTCCAGACCAAATCATCATGAAAATCATTGATGTTTTTATTTAAACAGCAAATGACCAAGACATGACAAGTTCACATTAATGACTACCACTTGTGTCTGGTCATTCAGCTGGTTTTTAATCCATGTAAGTATGTTCTCCCCTATCCCAATCTCTCTATCTTTCACAAAAATAATATGAGATGGCTTATTAAATGCTTTGCTAAAATCTAGGTCCAGTTTCTATAACGTCTCATTTCCTAGATCTACTTTTTTCAGTAATTACTTGATAAGAAACAAACATTCTATTTTGTTTTGTTTTTATCATGAGTCCTAAAGATACCAATCTGTCTATCTGTAACTCCCCTTTTTTGTATGTGTTTAGTAGAATTTTGCCTGAAACCAAGGTCAAAATTATTGACATTGTTTGTGTGTTAATTCTCTTCCTTTTTTTTTCAAAAACAGATGTTTTTGTCCTCTAGTCATTCTAATTTCTATGATCTTTACAGTTAATCTGAAAATGGCTTGTCAGTCACACCCATTAGACTCTTCCGTATCCAATGATGTAGTTTCTCTGTGTTAGATGTTTTGACTTCATCAAGGACAAGTACATGATGTCTTGCTATCTCATTATTTATCTACGATATCAACTCTACTACTAATTTTTGCTTTGTCATTTCCCATGCAAAAGGCATTCTCCTTGCCAGAGAAAAGAATAGCCAAGTAAGAATTGAACCACTCTGTCTTCTTTTTGTTGTTAATAATCATTGTCAATTTTATCCAAAACAGAGGTCCCATCCTATGTTTGATCCTCCTTTTTCTGACAAAATAACTTGAGGAAAAATGTTTTTAAAATTATGTCAGTTTTTGTTCCTGGTTTGCCTTTCCAGCTTCATTTTGTTCTAAGCCTTAGTAGTCTGGATGATTTTTCGACAAGTCAAGGTCATGTTCTTATATTCAATTTCTATTACTCATTCTTGCTTCTATCTTCTAAACATGTTTTTAAAATCTAAATTGTTTAGTAAATTCCCTGTGCAGCTACATCATTCTCTTCAGAGACCTCCTCTCTCTCCTCTTTATTGGAATCATTTCTCTTCAAATATTACCATCCAAAGTGATACTGGAGCCATGGATTTCATCTCATTCAACATCAGTAATGCCTGTGATCACAATTTTACCCCTGTGTTAGGACCTCTAGTTCTATGTGCTTGTTCAATAATGAGCAATGCATATAGACATTTAATATAGGATTTACTACTGGCTCTTTCACTAGATTTTTTCTGTGTGTCTTCTCAGCTAAGTAACTATTATTTTTCCACCTCTTTGGCTGATCTTTAAGATATATTACTTGATGGGTCTACATAAACAATTTTCTCTTTCCCTCATTTAGTATTAAAAAAATATTTGACTCCAAGAAAATGAATTCTCATTAGCTGTCCTGCATTCCTGGTTATGCATATGAATATAGCTATAGATATACATTTATATGCATGTAATATATTATATAAATCACATTTATATTACATTTTATGATACATGATATTTTATTTGTCATATGTATTATGCCATAGTCAAGAAATATAAATCATTCTCAGAAAATACCTTTTTAGTTACCTACACACTTAGCAAATTGCTTCTTTTTCTCTTTTATAACCCCAACCTTCAAGATCATAGTGAGGAAAACACAGACTGTGTTCCTAAGTCTTGATATTACCTTCAAGCTTTTTATATTTCAAAACCTTTTCTAATATCCCTTTTCATAAATTGTAACAGTACTGAAAATCATATAATGGTATCTTACTAATGTGAAATTCAGAGTAAAATACTCTAAATATATGGGTAGACTACATTTTCTAATGTAAAGAGGCAGAGGATAGAAAGTTGATCTTGAATCAGAAAAAGTTACATTTAAATCTTGCCTCTGACAACTGCTGGCTGTTAACTGTGACCTTTGGCAAGTCATTTGAGATTATACATGATCATATGATCATAGATTTAGGACTGAAACAATTTCAGAAGTCATCTCGTCCAACTCTGTCTTCTTATAGAAGTCAAAGAAAGTTAAGTGACTTGTTTAAGGTCATAGGAGTAGTAAGAGTATCTTGGGATACTCTAAAATATCAAGCTAGAGAAGACCTACCACTTGGGATCATTGGAGAATTACAACAGTAATTGCTTTCATTTATGAAATGAAAAAACCCAAACCCACAAACAATATAAATTTACATATATATCTACAATACACATAAATATGCATATATTTGTGTGTGCATATGCTCATATTTATATGTTTGTGTATATGTATATATATTTACAATAAATATATCCATGTGGATTTCTAATAAAATATTATTAATTCTATAATAAAAACCTGATCAGATAGGTGAGCATTAATATCATTCAAAAGAACTGAAATCACTGCAGCCAACATATTAATGTACATCAGTCACTGTTTGATGTGAGCATACTAATCCTGGTAGCTAATATATAGTTCAAACAGATATTTTCCCTTCCAAAGTAGAGCGTCTTCCATTCCATGGAGATATATGTCATTGTCTTCATCTCTCATCTTACCATCCAGTTAAACAGCAAATATTTAATTCTAGAGAATGATCTTCACTTTCGAAGTTTGGGGATTTTATTTTTATTTTTATCTCCAAATAATAAAGAAAATTTTCAGGCCTGCTCATATCGCGAAGTTCTAAGGTCCAAAACGAAATGCTTAGGATAGAGATAGGACTAGTCTAATCTGTCCTTACCTCTGGTTCAGACAGCAGCAGTGACAATCCTGCCTGCCTTGTCAAGTTTCAAGAACTTGCAATCCTTAATTTAAACACTTGAGAGATCTATGGAGCCTGTCAGTCTAGTTAATTAAGCTTCCCTTTCTTCCCTCCCCTCCTCTCCACCAAAACAAAGTCTGACTCTTTTTAAAGACCACTTAAGAGTTTATCTAGTGACTAAGCAAACAGTTTCTAGCCTAAGATGTATGATATTTGATGTCTAAGAGAAATAATCCTTTATTTTTGTTTTATTTCTAAATGGAAAGTGTTTTTAAATAATTACTTGAATGTATATGTATGCATGTTTCATAAGCATCCAACTCAGTTATCAGCATTAATACAAAGAAAAAACAGATACTATAACAGTGAGTAACACAAAAACAATTTTTTTGATTTCCCATGAATTTAAGTTATATTTGAATATAGCTTTATCTGATCAGGGAAACTGTTATACTTCCTAGTAAATGAAATAAAACTGTACTAATTCAGAAACTGATTTTACAAAGCCTTTTTAAAATTTATAAATCCAAATGGTATAAAAAGAAATGGATCAATTAGACAATACAATTCATTACTTAGAATTTCATTGCAGCTACCACCACCACCAGTATCCATAAGACCATCTCTTCTTCTGTCTCCTTAGGAGAGAACAGCCAAGACGTACTGAGAATTTTAGAACATGGTCATATGTCAAAATATATCAGAACTGTTGACAATGGATCACTTTCTTCATCAGTCTCCACAGTTACTAATATTATTATAAATAGTAATATTTGACATTTGTATGACAATTTATATAAATTATCTCATTTGAACCTCACATGAACCTTGTGAAATAGATGATTTTATTAGATCCTTTTTACAAGTGAAAATAATTGGGCTCAGAAATGTTAGGTAACTTTCCCAGAACCAGAGAGCTAATGTCTGACAGAATTTGATCTCAAGTTATTTGATATCTAGTTTAGTAACTGCATTAAGACTGCATCTTGTTGTGGCTCCTCTGACCACTCTACCCCTTCTAGTCAGTAGAGCAATTCTATAAGTAGCCAGGACATTGGGACAATAATAGGAAATTCAATTGCAAGGGGGAAGCTGGAAGTCAGGTAGGAATTGTCCCCCAAATCAAAGGAACAGAGTTTACAAATTGTATCATATATTAACCAAAATTCATCTCATGCTACCATGTAGGGGTTTTTAAATAATAACTTGAAGGTATATGTAAATATGTCTCATAAGCATCCAACTCAATTATCAGCATTATACAAGGAAAAAGCAGATACTATAACAGTGAATAACACAAAAATCAGCCAATGTGTTCTAGGTGCTGCTGTCAGGGCCTCCTCATCTTATGATATATAAATGTCAGACAAATTCCAGACCTCCAGCTGTAGAGCAGCAGAATTTCAAAAAAAGTTGATAATTTTGAGGTGATGTGAACATGTTAATTTTAAAATTTTACCAAAAACTTGGAAATAATTTGAGTATGTAAATGAATTAACCTCAAGGTAGCACTCCTAAGAGTTGGTCTGTTCCCCACAAAAGACACTGTAAAAATGAAACCTCAGTTTCCTTCCTCACTCCATCTTCTGTCAACACTCTTCCATCTCCATCTGGTCTATGTCGCCTACCATATCTTGCTACAACTTTGGTGAATGGTTGGAGACTTATTTTTAGATTTTGAATAACTGTGATGGAAAAAGCAAAACCTTGTTTTGTCTTTAGCTTTGTTGAGTAAGCTGGATTTCAAATCACTAACATCCAAAAGTTTAGGTGGAGGAGAAAAAGAATTTTCTCTGACAAAGACCTTTTTTTTTTTTTTAAAAGTAAAAACAGATCAAACTTCTCCACTCATCCTCATGTTCAAATTAATGTATAGCCATGAGAATTGGGGAGATACATATTTCATTTGATTTGGTTTTTATTATACTACTTTCCTTAAAAAGTTGATGCTAAATCAGTGTTCTTCATGAGAAAGTTATTTCTCATTTTTTAAGCAGGAAATTCCAAGGGATTGTAGATTGTATGTGACAAATACGGTGAGAAAATAAGCAGCTTAAAAGTTTGAGCTAACTGACCAATTCCAAAATCTGGGCAAGTTGTAAATGTTTTTGTTAGAATGAATGGCAATAGTGAGGCTAAGACTGACCAATGAAAATGCAGTCCTTTTGATCTTGTGCATCAGGATCTGATTGAGAAAAGTCCCCCCATGTTCTTGAATGTGTAAAGGTGTTGATTCCTGTCAGTTTTGTCATGGGGAAAAAGAGGAGCATTTTGACTAAATGCTGAGCTTCAAATGAGTCATCATTCCAAAAATGCTAACTGCCCAAGATCTGTTCTCTTTCCTCCCTGACTGTATATAAAGTGAAGAGATGAGAAATTCCATAAACCACTGCTGAGTAAAGAGATCTCAGGCTTCAATGTCTTCACCTTGGCCATGGTGCCATGACTGCATGACCCTGCTGTCAACTCTTTCCCTGTTGTGTCTAGTCTATGTTTTTTTCTTTTTAATTGAAGATCTAGTAGGATTTTTTAGATTTGTTTTTAAACCCTTACCTATTGTCTTAAAAGTAATTCTAAGCAGAAGAGCAGCAATAATGGTTAAGTGACTTGCCCTGGGTCACACATCTAGGAAGTATCTGAGGCCATATTTGAACCCAGGTCCTCCTGACTACAGACCTTCTACTCTACCCACTGTGTTACTTAGCTGCCCCTCGATATAGTAATTTTTACAAAGCTTTTGCCATACAAAGTTGACTTCTGAATTTTGAAGTTGGTGAGAGTCTGCATCTCAGCTACTTCTGGATTTGGCTTATACACTTCCTGACTGCAGTGATACATTGATAACAACAAACTGTAGCCTGGACACCAGACACTGGATTTTTGGAGGATTACTATTTTGACTTTTTGAAACTCAAAAGGTTGTAGTCATCTCTTCTGTTCCTTCACTGAAAAGCAGAAAGCAATATGCATAATAGATAGAGTTGTAACAGCAGGGCCACGTGTTCAGCAGGTCATATGGAAACAGCTCAGGTATGGAGATAAAAATCCAGGTATAATCTTAAAGAGAAATTTATAGAAGTTCTTGCCTTTATAATTGAACAAAATTGGTAAGAGAACACACATTGGTTGGTTGGTGGCATCCGAAAACTTACCCAGTTCCAGCTGTTGTGGGTAAAAGAAGGATGAAGGATGATGATGGGAGAAGGAAGGGAAAGGAAGATAGGGAAGCTGGGGTAGCCCCCAGCCCCGGTAGGGTAAATAAAGCAAGCACTTTAGAGGTGGGCTTC
The DNA here is from genome assembly GCF_016433145.1 of Gracilinanus agilis. NCBI lineage: Eukaryota > Metazoa > Chordata > Mammalia > Didelphimorphia > Didelphidae > Gracilinanus > Gracilinanus agilis. The sequence continues at coordinate 191,113,961 of NC_058134.1, forward strand.
AAAGCAGAACAAAAATCAGGCTAGACTTCAGGGATATTAAGCTGGGTTTATTTAGGTTTTAGAAAAGAATGGTTTGCGTAAGCTAGGAGTTAGATCTCCAGAGCAAAAGGATCTCCTCAGTTCCGGGGGAAAAAAAGGACACCTTTTCTCTTCTTTTATACTTTATCAGACACCTCCCACAAAGGAAATGGGTTATGTCTGAGGAAGTTAAGGTGGAGAGTCCTGGAAGATGTAGTCCCCCAAGGTTTGGAGCCATTTTAAAGTGCACACAGCTGAGCACTTGTTCAAAAGGCTCTTTTTCTTCATATGGTAAGCTGACTAAAATAATTCCTATGGATGCTTAGGTAAGCAGAGAATACTGCACATTATCCTGAGGAGATAGGTAGAAGATAGAAAGAGAGACAGACAGAGAGAAAGAGAAAGACAGAGACAGAGATAGGGAAAGAGAGGGAGCCAGGGAAGAGAGAGAGATGGAGAGAAAGACAGACAGATAGAGATAGATAGATAGATAGATAGATAGATAGATAGATAGATAGATAGAAAATTATGTAGCCACACCTACAATGATGTTCTAGGCATTTTACAAACTCTATCTCATTTAATCCTTGAAATGTAACTGGTAGGTAAGTGTTATTTTTTAAAATTAACCATTTTACAGATAAGGGAATGGAAGCAAATAGAGGTTAAGTGACATTCACTGGCACTCTGTTAGGCAATAAGGATACAAATAACAAGAAAGAAAATCATCTGTGCTTTCCTTTTTTAGATAAGGACGTTACTTGAAGAATATATTCGTTACAAAATAATCCTATTAAAAAGTTGCCACATATAAAATCAGTTGCCAAATCTCATCATTTTTATCTATTATCTACCTCTTTCTTTCTAGTTATAAGGCCACCTCACTAATTGAAATCCTCAAAGCAGTCAGGTGGTACAGTGAATATAGCATATTGAATGACTTGAGTCAGTAAGACCTGAGTTCAAATGTTACATCAGATATTTATCCAGTATGATCCTAGGTAAGTCACCTAACTTCTTTCAATCTCAATTATGTGTATGGTGTATTCAGGGAATACTAGTCCCTTTCACCTGAGGGCTTGCTGCACCCTTTTCAGTTTTGCTTTCTTCTTTTGTTGTCCATCTGTCACCCAGCTCTCATATGTGGCTCCAAGAAGCTCTAGCACAGTGGTCACACTTCAGCAAACCATCTTGGCTGGACAGCTAAACCAGATTGAAAGTAACCATGGGCTTAAACAAATCGGTGAGGTAGGGAGATGTCTACCACAGGCATGCATCCCCTAGATGGAAAGGGAAGATGAAAACAATTTGTTCCAAAGGCCATGAAGATGATGGAATGTAGAATGCTTAGAACTTGATTAGATATCAAAGGTCACCCACCCTGAAAGATTAATTAATGTAAGATTATCGAAATAAGCAACTTCAGTTTATATTTACCATAATCCTATTAGTAAGTAATCATCTCAATTATTGATTGATTGAATAACCATATATAAAAATCAATAACTATATTAAGATAAAATCCTTCAAAGAGGGTTGGCACATAATTTTTGCATCTTGGAATATATGCAGATGCCTTAAGACAGTGGAATTTCTTTGGGCTCTGAAACTGTGCAGAAGGCAACATGTAGTAGCAGCTACTGCAATGACAGATCAGGCCAAGGTGACAAAGTAAGAAATACTGGAAGCCCACCAATCACCTTCCAACAGAAGAAGGGGTGAAGCAATGCTATGGCCCAGAAAAACATCTAGAGACAGCAAGGAGGATTCATCTCACTGTTGTAGGAAGAAGGAGCTCTGAAGGAGCCTCAGTGAGACCCCAAACACCAGCCTGCCTCAGCAGGGTAAAAGCAAAAACTAATACTGTACAGAACAAGCAGCAATGGGAGGGAAATAGCCTTGCATAATGCAGAGGAACTCAGTCCAATAAGGTCCAACCTCAGTGGGACTGAACAAAACCCATTTCCAACCAATTGCATCCCAGCTTCACAAAGTGGTGGGTTAATGATGTCCTATCATATCTCTTAATGTGGTCCCACTTGATCTTTAGAATTTTGTTACATTTCATTTTAATTTTTGGTGATGCTATTCTTTCTATTTAAATTATTATAGTTAGTACACATATATAATTTTCTTGTTTCTGCCTGTTTTGATCTGCATCAATTCATAATGATCTTTCCATGCTTTTCTGTATTCAACACACATCATTCCTTAGAGAACAGTAATATTTAAGCACCATAATTTGTTTATCCATGCCCCAATTTATGGTAATCTACATTTTTCCCAATTCTTAGATGTCACAAAAAGTGATGTTATGAATATTTTGAAGTATATGGGAACTTTTTTCCTCTTAGACTTTCTTTTACTTTTACATATTTGCATTCCCAATCTAATGTTCTCTTGTTTGTTTCTTTGGTGAAACTTGCCATGGTAGATTCAAGTTTTTCTATTCTGCTCATTATTTTTGCTATGTAGGAGACAGATTCTGCTTACATCATTCTTACTTCTCTTTTAAACCACTCAGGAACAATATGTTGTGATGATATTTTCTTCTCCAACTCTGGAGTCCTTTATCTCATCAAATATTGGATCATTTTCCTTCTTTTTAAAATTTTTTTTCTTAGATACCTGAACTAATTTAACAGATCTGTAGGCCAGATTTCTTTCCATTCTTAATTCTTTTCTTGTTGATTTATGTTTTTATGATCAAGATTACTTTTTTTAACATCACTGGCAAAAATAGTACCTAGTATATAGTAGTCAATGCTCGGTAAATACTTGTTTGACTGGTTGGTGATTATGTGTGCTATGATTATTTATATAGTGATTGATAAATTACAAAACACTTTCAAATATATGTCTGCTGTTGATCCTTATTAGGACTCCCTAGTTACATACATGAATAAATAAATGAGTGTTGAATATCACAACTTAAGTATTAATCAATGGTTATTCTGATTCATTTATAAAATATTATGAATTTATAAATGTTAGCCTGAGAAGCTAACAAAAGGTCCACTCTTTCAAATATGCTTCTGGACTTAACTCTGACCACATCTGTCATTCTCCCAAGTTCTAGTTCCGTATACATGGTTGTCTCCTTTGCATTTCTCTCCTCATTGAAAAAAAATGTCCATTAACTCTCATTAGTCCCTGCCCAAAGTACATATTGCTCTTTCCAGAGCTACGAAACTACTTAGTGCCTTAAGACACTGTCATCTTTCTAACATAAATAATATTTGGCCCAAAATATTCCCCAAGCATGTCAGTAGAGTATATCCATGATATATTAATTAGGACTAATGTACACAATTTACTAAATGTAAGTCACAGCCTGAACATATCTAATTATACCTAATTACAACAATGGAATAACCTTAGATGATGAAAAAGTTTGCTATGATTTATTATTGTTTCAGTTTTTCAGTATTTTCCCTTTTTGAAAGTATCCACATTTGCCTGTCTCCAGTTTCCTGTTCTATCTAGTTTCTAAAATATTACTAGCAATGGTTCATCCCTTTCATCTGAAAATTCAGTACTCTGGGATATAATTTATATAGGCCATTAAGTCATTAAATATTGATCTGGCTTGCTATGAACTTAAGATTTATGTGTGATTCCATTCTGGTAACCTATAGTAGATGAACAACATGTTGTTTCTCTACTAACAGCATGGTAGAGTCAAAAGTGCCCTGGACTTGGAATCAAAGACTTGATTCCATCCCTGGCTCTCTGGCCTTTAAGATCTATATGATCATGGATAAGTCACTTCATCTCTCTGAGACAGTTTTGTCCTCTGTAAAATAAAGACAGGAATGCATTATCTGTTGCACAAAGTCGTTTCGAGATACACCCTGAAGCACTATATGTGAACTATTTTTAATCCTGGCAAAATTCTGGAAATTTTATTTTTGCTTTTGGTTGTCATGTCACACTATTGTTGAGTGTATAATTCACCAAAATCTTCAGATTTTTTTCAGGTATGTTTAATCATATTTCCCTTAACTTGTGTTTAAGAAGTTGATTCTTTTTGAAAAATTATGTGAGCCTTCCCAATTTTCCTGTAACTATAATTGATTTTTTTAAATTAGATTTAGTGGGAGACATAGCAATTCATGTGAAGAAGATCTGGGGATTATAGTGAGCTTCAAATGAACAAAATGTTATGGTGGTGTGGCAAAATATTCTTCCATTAATATCTCTCTCTTCCTCTGTCCCTGACTCACTCTCTCTTTTTCTCTACCTTCTCTTTTTCCCTCCCCCATGCCCTTTATTTTTCCCTCCCTAACCTTCCCTCAAACTCATAATCAGAGAGGTTTTTAGTAATACTTAGAAGCTAAATTGTGTGTGTGTGTCATACAATTGGCATGTATCATAAGTAAGACTTAAAATGTAGTTTTCCTTAACATGGATATCTATCAATTATGCTATATTGCTTAATCTTAGAATTTTTAGAGATAGAAGAAACTGGAGAATTCAAAGAACAAAGAATAGTTTTTATGTCTTCAAGACTGATCAAATCATGTATGGTATTCTGAGTTCAGTTCTGCTTGCCACTTTAAAGGAAACAAAGAAGTAGGAATGTCTTAATAAGAAGGTAATGAGGATGATTATAAACACTTCCCAACCATATAACCAATCCTATGAAAAATGGCTGAAGGAAGTCACATTATTTTGCCATGGGAAAGAAATTAGATTTAGGGAATATGTAAAAGTTGTTTTCGGTATTTGAGGATTAAATATGCAAGGCTACAAAAGGGTAGATGTTACAGGTGTAAAACTCCTGTAGTAAGTTTCTCTTATTTTAGGGTTAAGTATGAATGTATTCACTTTTGTTAATTAATTCAAAAGTAGACAAGGAGAGTTAATCCTGTCCTCACAATCTAGTGAGGTACTAAGTAGGGGTACTTAAGTTATTATTTCAGAATAGACAAAGAGAACCAAGAATTTCCTTTCACACCTGAAAATGATTGGGACTAATGTGACCATAACCCACATTTTTCTCAGGTAGGCTTAGTGATTTTAATAACCAATCAATCAATAAACTTTTTAAAAAAAAATCTTACCTTTTATTTTAGAACTAATATTATGTATGGGTTCCAAGGCAGAAGAGTTGTAAGGGCTTGGCAATGGGAGTTAAATGACTTGCTCAAGATCACCCGGCTAGGAAGTGTCTGAGACCAGATTTGCTCTAAGCCTGGCTTTCAATCTACTGAGCTACCCAGCTGCCCCCAACCAATAAACATTTATTAAGGAGCTGATATGTACCAGGACCACTACTAGGGCTCATCTGGTGGTTTTTTGTTTGTTTGTTTGTTTTTTAATACCACTTGCATTGGAAATCAGAGAGGAAACCAAGGTACTGTAGTTATCATTAATGGGAACTTTTAGGATTTGATAGGTCATGAGCTCTGGCAAGACTTGAAAAAGAGTGATACAGAGCTTTGCATCTGGCTCTCTCCCAGGTGACTTCCTCCCTCACTCTTCCTTGATTCAAGCTGGCAATATGCACTTAGCAGATAGTCACTCTTTTTAGCCTGATGGGAAGCTCACTTTCCTTGGAGATAACTAAAAGTCATCCGATTGCTCAGGCTTCTGGCCAGGAAAGGAATAGCATGAGCCTGGCTGGGTACCGGGGAGGCTGAGATCATTCACCAACAGCTCCCTGGGGACCAAGATACTTGGGGTATTTTTAGATAATTCGGCTCCTCACACCTTCCCCCTCATATTTCTGAGGGTGGGGTACCAGAAGTACTTCTCCAAAAAAGTTTTGGGGTGTCTGAAAAAGCAAGTTTGAAGAGAAGGTGGAAGAAACTCAGATTTTACCAGGGATGGCAGGTCTATTAATAAATACTTCTGAACATTCTGCATTTACCATTTCTTTCATGTATAGAAATGAATTACTTGTCCTATGTTATTCTCATTGTACATTGAAAAAGTCTTCTACTGCCTTTTAAAGTGAGAATAGACATAAGCATGTTAAGTAATTTCCTCACATGGTGTAAGAGTGTGAGATTAAGAGCTGAAGTTTACAAAAAGAGAAACCTAATGTGTCTACTCAGTGGCAAACTGCTACCGAGACTGTACCCAGTGCATACTTTTTAAAAATATTTTTTATTTCATTAAATATTTTCTAATTATATATTTTTTAAATTTAACAATTTTTTTAAACCCTTGTACTTCGGTGTATTTTCTCATAGGTGGAAGATTGGTAAGGGTGAAAATTTAACAATTTTTAAAAGTTTTAATTTCCAAATTAACTCTCTCCTCCTTTCCCTCTTTAAGAAGACAAGCAATTTGATATTGATTATACTTGTAAAGTCATACAAACCATATTTTAATATTAGCTGTGTTATGAAAGAAAGACAAAAAAAGAAAGTTTTTTTTTTTAAGTATGCCTCAATCTGCATCGAGAATTCATCACTTTTCTCTTTGGAGATAGATAGCATTTTTTTATCATGAGTCCCTTGGATTCGTTTTGGACCATTATCTTGATGAGAGTAGCTAAGTCTTTCACAATTGATCATCCTTAAAATTTTGCTGTTAACTGTATACAAAGTTTGCCTGGTTCTGCTCCCTTCACTTTGCATCAGATGACATCTTCCCAGGTTTTTCTGAAATCTTCCTGCTCATCATTTTTTTTTATTTTCCCTATTACATGTAATAACAATGTTCCACATATATCTTCTGAACTTATTAGATCCAAATTGTCTTCCTACCCCTTATGGAAGATGGTAAGCAATTTCATGTGGGTTATACTTGTATTATCATGAAAAACATTTCCATATTGTTCATTGATTTAAGAGAATTCTCATATAAAACCAAAATCCCCAAATAAGAACACAAATAAACTAGAGTGAGAAATATTATGCTTTAATCTGCATTCTGATTCCAACAGTTCTTTCCCAACAGTAGATAGCATGAGCCCTTTGGAACTGCATCTGAATCATTTTATCTGCTCACCTTTTCTATAAGAAATTGTCTTCCATCAAAATAATAAACCAAAATTTGTTATTTTCCTTTTCTGTCATGTTAACTAATCTAAGAGGTATAAGTCCTATTTCAAAGCTATTTTAATTTGTATTTATCTAAATAGAATTGGAGCATTTTTTTAATGTGACAATTGATAGCTTTGATTTCTTCTTCTGAAAACTGCCCAGTTATATTTTTTGACCATTTTTCAACTGTGGAATGGCTTTTATTTTTAGAAATTTGGCTCAGTTCCTTAAATTTTGGAGTAATAAGGTCTTTATCAAAGAACATGCTGTAAAATTTTCCTCCAGTTTCCTATTTTTCTTCTTATTCTGACTTCATGAATCTCATTTATATAAAAGCTTTTAAATATCATATAATCAAAATTTTATATTTTACTTCATGTGAAACTCTCTATCTCTTGTTCTGCCATAAATTCTCCCTTATCTATAGATCTGATGGGTATATTTTCCCATGCTATCCTAATTTACTAATGATATCATGCTGTCTAAATCATGTCTAAATCATTTGTCCATTCTAGCCTTATCTTGGTATATGGTATGAGATATTGGTCTCTGCCTAGTTTCTGTCAGACTACTTTCCAGTTTTAACTCTAGTCCATACTAAAATCTTTTTGGAGAACATTACATTTAAAAAAAATTTATTAAGCACTACTATTTTCTACATGCACTCTGTTAGGTGCTGAGATACAAAGAAAAGCAAAAGAGAGAAACCCCCAACCCCAGTCCAGAAATTTTTAGTTAATAGAACAAATAACTTGCCAATAACTGAATACAAAATATGAGAAAAGGCTTGGGAAATTACTGAGGGATTCAGGGATTGGAGGTCATGGTGAGAATTAAGAATAGAGTTAGGGGTTGCAAAGTAGGACAGGTAGAATAATAGCAGATTGTGAACAGATAAGGTAATTTCAAAATGTATAAATATGAAAAAAGTACATTTGTGAGTAATGGCATTAAATAGCAAGGAGTATTCCAAATTCCCTATCTCATGAATGAATCAATGGGGAATGAGTAAAAGATTAACCAGCCTTTAAAAGAGTGACTAGGAGAGGCTATGTTCTCCATAGGTCTTGGTGAGAGCAAGAAGTTAGAATTTAAAAAAAAATTAAAAAATAAGATATAATTAAATTTTTTGCTTATGGATCAAACAGTCTAGAGAGCACAACAAAGGAACAGGTAGCTTTAGAATGGGATATTGTTGGGGAGTGTGTTGAGGGGGTTGGAAATTAGGTGTGGTCCAGTAATAGTTCCCAGAGTTGAGGTGAAATAATAAGTTCCTCATCATTAGATACATTCAAGAAGTTCTTGGATGATCACTTTTAGAAATTCAATCATTGCGTTGGACTAGATGACCTTTAAGATTCCCTCAAATTATCTTCTCTATGTTCTTATATATGAAATAAAACAGCATTCAATCAAGTGAAATTAGTTATGGTCATAGAAGCCATAACAATTTCCATATTGAGATTATATATTACACTATTTAAAGATATATAATTAATAAAACAATGTATTTACACTTTCTATCTAGAGATGTGAATTCAATCATTGGGGTGAATAGAAACACAGCAAGCTTTTACTGTATGAGTGATTTCTTTTAACAATAAGTGGGATATCCTCATATCGTAACTTGACTTGGCATCATTCTAAAGATTATGTATTGGAAGACTAATTTTCAAAAGAATCATTATCAACTAGTTCTAAATGATCTGGGTAAGATTGAATTATGTGTACCAAAATAGACTTTTGAACTATTAGAAGTTTAACCTCTATTCTGGTTCGTCAGTATCCTAATCTATTTAGGACACTGACATTTTTCTTAGTTTTGACCTGTTGTATTCCATGATCATATAAATGCATATAATATATAAAGACAAGGAGAATGGTAACAAGAAACCAAACCAGAAAGCAACTTACAACTGCATTTTGTCAGTTGAGAGAATTACCAAGACTGCATTGCACCACACTCACACACCACTAGTGTAGACTTGATAGAAATGTCGTGATGATGAATGGGCTGAAATTACTATCAGAATGTGTGGTGTGTGCATATGTTCCTCTCTTAATGATTATTTCCAGATAAACTCATTAATGCTGCTCTGACCCAAATTTATCATTTGAGGTTTGAAATATCTTCTTACCAATCATACTCTTACTCATAAAATGCTATGAGATTCACGGATGAGACATACTGTTCTATTATAACAAACCAGATGTGAACTAAGTTGCACTGTATGAAAATGGCCTGTCATCATATATTGCTTGGTGTACATTTAATGTGTGATCTCAGTAGGGTCCAGAGGACTCACTGGGATGTTCATTACATTGCATCTATTAGAGTAGGGATCTCCAAAATTCTTTGATTGCACATATCAAGCAGTAAAAACATTTTTGATCATATTCTCCCAATATACGTATATTTGCTTATTTAAAATATATCCATATATTATGTTATTAAATTTATGCAGAAGTAGAAATTTAAAAAGGATGAGATAATGATCAAATAACATTTGATCCTAAAGTCAATAGGGAACTTCAGGAGTTTATTGAGTAGAGAAATCATGATTAGACCTGTACTTTAAGAAAATCACCTTGATAGCTCCATGGAAGATGGACTGAAAAGAGGTGAAATGTGAAAAAGGAAGAAAAATTACAAAGCTATTCCAATAGTCCAAATGATGAAGGTTTGAATGAAGATTCTCCCTTTGTAAGTAAAGAGAAGGGGATGAATATGAGAAATGTGGAAAAAGAAGTGATTAAGAGCTGTCAACAGATGAGATATGCAGTGTGGGAGTAAGGAGTTTAGAATAATGACAAGATTGCAAACAAGGGTGATTTGAATGATGATGGTACCCTAGATAGCAATAGAGAAATTCAAAATAGGATTATGTTTTGGAGGAAAGGTACTGTGATGTGGTCCACAATGTAGATCAAAACCCATCCATGGTTATTCTTTCTGTTTGACTTTCTCTGTACTGCCCAAAATAAAAAGGTGGAGGTAGGGCTCTTACCTGTCACTACTTCCAAGCAAAGTCCCTATGATAGCCACAAGGTGATATATGGAGCCAGGGATTAGTCAGGTTGGGAAGCAGAGTATTGGAGAGGCAGGAAATTTTTCCTCTACATAAGTAGATGATAGATATGTTAGATTATACATGAAAGGTTCACTTCTAAATAAGGAGGCCAGTGGTAGGAAAGAATAGAGTTGAGGGAGAGAGAATGGTGAGCAAAAGTGAGCTAAACAATGAATATAGTGTATTAGACACAAGGTCATGATTAATGATCATGGCTAGAGTGGGATGTAACCCATCTTCTTGCTCCCCTGCTAGCTGTTCCCACACACTTTGGAATCATACATCTGCTTCTGGGGGATGCATGGTCTCTGCTTTTAAGACAATTTCATTAGAGTATAAACTCTTTGCAGGCAAAGATGTATTGATTTTCATGCTTGCATCCCCAAAATATATCATAGTTAGATTGTCTGGTGTGCTATTTCTTGCATACAAAATTGAGTCTCGGTGTACACACTGATTTGATGAACTTTCAACAATTCTTCTGTTTAAAAATAGTCTGTTCCTGAAAAAAAAATCTTCCAGTAAGCTTAGGTAGCAACTGAATTGCCACAAGTAGTAAGTACCATAAAGAAAAGTTTATCCTTTAAAGGATCATTGCTCAATCCAGTGATACTTACCTGGGACAGAAACCCATGGCCAAAGTTTAGAGAGTAGATATTGAGAAAAACATCACTTGAGCTTTCCACATTACATTAAGTATAGAAAGAAGAAGAGATTAAGTAGCATTTCAGAATGATCTCAAAGATAATTTCTGGTGCAAAAAAACTGCTTAATTATAAAATGACAGCTGTTTCTATAGTGGCAAGTGGCATAAAGATATGTTTGGCCTGCAGTCTCACTTTATCAATGCAGAAATTGGTTGACTCAAATTTTCCAAGACTATTTGCAGGTCACAGTGCCTACCTTTTGCCAAAGTAGATACTTACTATCTCAGAAGAGCTTTTCCAAGACATAGTTTCATCCTGACTCCAGTGAAGAAACATTTTTAGCCAAAAGTTTTCCCCTCTGATTTAATAGGTCATTCTTCCCCCAATGAATTTGTTCAATTGTGCAGTCAATTCAGTTCAGACATTTAAGAAGTTCTTGTTCTATTCCTATTTCTATTCAGCAGGCTTAAATAAAAGACAGAATCCAAAATTAGGAATTATTGCCAATTAATTACTTACCAGGTCTGAGAGAGGTCAGCAATGATGATAGCGATTAATGATACAAGAACCAAATGAAGATACAGAGAAGGGGGAAATTTGTCTCTGTCATTGGGCACTGTAGAGTTTAAAAAACATTCTTTCATCTGGCAGGACCTCTGGCAAGAGTTATTAGCCCCTAAGTTTCTGTTGGCAGAGAGACAATCACTGCTATTGACCATACTAGTGGAATCTTCCTATTTTGGATTTTTCTTTAAGCTGCATAATGGAACCTTGACTATTGCCTCACATTGAGTATGTGCATTTTTATAATTTGATTTATGAGGCTGTTTTAATTTCTCTAATCCCAAGTATTGGAAGAATATTCTACTTTCCTATCAAGGCATGTGAATAAAAGGTAATAGCAACATATCTTTAATGTTTTAAAATGTACAAAGCACTTTCCTCAAAAAAGTTTTAGATAACCAGAATAGCTGAAGCAACTATAAACAAAGAAGATGACTATTTATTGGAGAATGATCTAAGAAAGTGTGGACATGGATGTAATAAGATATTACGGTGCCATAAGAAACAATAAATATGAAATACAGAGAGAAGCATTCAGTGACATACAGACTGATGCAAAGGGAATTAAACAGGGCCACAATAAACAATATAAATAATTATTCCAACAATATAAATGGAAAGTAAAGATAAATATTAATTCATATATAATTATAATGACTCTGTCTGGCCTAAAATGTACCTCTTCCTTTCTTTGAAGTTATGGAATACTGAGCATTGAACATTGAATGAACCACTGGATTTTTTTCATGTGTTAATTAATTTAACTATTTTTCCCCTTATTATTTTTTTATTATAAGAGACACCTTTCTGGACAGGTTGTGAAGGGATATATTGGGAAATGAAGTTGTTATAAAAATAAAAGCTATTAATTAAAATAATATAGTGCTTTCCTCATGACAATCCTGTGAATTATTTGCTTCAAAAGATGCTTAGGGGGTGGCTATGTGACTCAGTGGATTGATAACTAGGCCTAGATAAGGAGGTCCTACATTCATATCTGGCCTCAAACAAGTCACTTAACCCCATTGCCTATTTCTTACTACTTTTCTGCCTTGGAACCAATGGTATTGATTCTAAGACAGAAGGTAAGGGTTTTTAAAAAAAGATGATTCCATGAGTGCAGTTACTTGCTCTACCAACACATATCAAAGTTACTCCAAATGTTAAGAGATGGCTTCATAAATTATAGTTACTCTAAAAATTTATCATATAGTGACCAATCATATGGTAACAAGAGCCTCCAAGTTTAGTTAAGTTGTCTCCCAGATAATAAAAACTGTATTGATCTCTGAGCCAATATTCAAAGCCAGTCCAGCTTGGTTGTCTCCAAAGGCTTGTACACCACCAACATGGTCATCATGATTCTAAAATTCATATCCTCACTGCAATGAAGCTTTAGTGGGTGTAGGTATTGAAGGCAGGGTACAACCACCCTTGCAACTATCATTAAACTTTTCTTGGATGAAGAAACTAATTCAGAAGTGACTTGCTGAAAATCAAAAGGCTAAAGAAGACCATAAGAGTTGAAATGATGATACATCAAAATAGTTCTTTCTTAAAGTCAAGGATAAAATAACAATCTTGGTTCTCAGAATCAGAAGGTAGCTCAGGATCCATCTAATACAACCAGGACCCTAACAAGAATTCCTGAACAAAATACCAAACAAGTGAGTATTACTTGGAGATTCCAGGGAGATTCCATCCCTCCCAACTTTATCTATTCCATGCAAAGACAGAAGTGCTCTAAGCCAGTGGTGTCAAACTCAAATAGAAATGGGGGCCACTAACCCATAAGAATCAATTAGGGCTTCATGTTTGACACTTCTACCCTAGCAAACTCTATTAGTTGCCGTGATGGTGCTGATTTGTTTTGGTAGAGAGAGTTACCTTGCCTGAGAGTCTCCTAAAACAATGAAATCGCCAATTTATTCCTTATTCTTTTCTATATTAGAAAGTTTTTCCTCATATAAAACCAAAATTCTCTTCATAGAAATTACTACTCTTGGCTCCTTGTTCTCCCTTGTAGGGTCACAAAAAATAACTAATCCTTCCTCTATGTAACAATTCTTTAAATATTTGAATGGAACTATGATTTACCCATTATCTCTAAAATTCTTTTCTTATGCAAGTTCAAACACTCCATGTGACCATTACATGTCAAGAAGTCAGTTCTTTTTGCCATCTTCTTGTTCTCCTCTGGACAATGCTCCCTATCAATGTTTTTCTTAAAATATAGAATTTAGCAATGAATTCAAAACTCTGGATTTGGATTTATGAGATCAGAGATCAGAAGTGTAATCACCTTCCTACTTCTGAAAACTGAGTCCATTAGTTGTACAGTTTGGGGGAAGGAAATTCCAATCACCTCCACCTCCTCAAAGTCATATTCTGATGCTTCATAGAGGTGGTGTTGAGTTGTTTAAATCTATGAAAAAGTTCCGGAAGGAAAGATAAAGGTTTGAAAAAGTTTCAATATAGCATTAGCAAAACACTGTCTGCTTTCTGAGGACAAGCCTAGAGAATTATTTCTAGTAGACGAGGCAATTGATGATTAATTCCTTGATTGAAACAATCCATGAAGCAATTATAAATTCAAATTGCATTTAATCCACTGAGGTCCCACTACATCTTCAGTAATAGCAGCAGATTGGTAAGAAAGGGGAGCAGACGCTGCAAAGAACCATACAATTTTCAAACTATAATAAAAGATAATTAAGCTGTTTGTTTTCTAAAGGTGATCATTTCCCAATGATCAAGAAGTGGGCATATTACTGGAGGAAATGAATTGTATCAATCTCATCATTTTCCTGATGAATAAAAACACAAGTCAAAGGGAACTTGAAGACTAATGAAAGGAGGAATACAGAATTTTTCGTTAGAGAGGCAAATAAAGAAGTTGATGGACAAAATAATATGGTACTGATGAAGAGACAGAAAGGAGGACCAGTGGAATAGACTTGGGGTAAGTGACCTCAGCAAGGCAGTCGTTGATAAACCCAAAGAACCCAGCTTTGGAGACAAAAACTGCTGGGAAAATTAGAAAACAGTATGGAAGAGATTGGGTCTAGATCAATATCCCACACCCTATACCAAGATAAATTCAGAATGGGTGAATGACTTGAATATAGAGAAGGAAACTATAAGTAAATTGGGTGAGCACAGAATAGTATACTTGTCAGATCTCTGGGAAAGAAAAGATTTTAAAACAAAGTAAGAGTTAGAAAAAATTACAAAATGCAAAATAAATAATTTTGATTACATTAAACTAAAAAGGTTTTGTACAAACAAAACCAATGCTAACAAAATTAGAAAGGAAGCAACAAATTGGGAAAAAAATCTTTATAACAAAAAACTCAGGCAAAGGTCTAATTACTCAAATATATAAGGAGCTAAATCAATTGTACAAAAAAATCAAACCATTCCCCAATTGACAAATGGGCAAGGGACATGAATAGGCAATTTTCAGATAAAGAAATCAAAACTATTAACAAACACATGAAAAAGTGTTCTAAATCCATTATAATTAGAGAAATGCAAAGCAAAACAACTCTGAGGTACCACCTCACACCTAGCAGATTAACTAACATGACAACAAAGGAAACTGGTGAATGTTGGAGGGGATGTGGAAAAATTGAGACATTAATGCATTGCTGGTTGTGGTGTGAATTGATCCAAGTCATTCTGGATGGGAATTTGGAACTATGCCCAAACGGCTTTAAATGACTATCTGCCTTTTGATCTAGTCATAGCATTGCTTGGTTTATACCACAAAGAGATAATAAGGAAAAAGAATTATACAAAAATATTTATAGCCACGCTCTTGCTCTGGCAAAAAATTGGAAAATGAGGGAATGTCCTGTGGGAGATCTCTTTATCATCTCTGATAGTCTGATAAGGACAGTTTAGTTGATAAGGAAATAAGGACTGGAAAGGGAGTTGTCTTTTACCTCATGCTTCCAGCTCTGGCTTCAGGAGCATGGAGTTTTATTATATATATACATATATATATAAGAACCTCCATATATATATATATATATATATGTATATATATATAAGAACCCCCCTGAAACTTCGTGCTTGCTCAGAAACACAAATTTTGTCACATCAAAGCACAATAAAGTTATAGTTTTATAAATAATTTTCTCATGAAGATAATGCTGGATGAGAACCAGTCTCAAGGTTAAAAATGGGACTCACTTTATCTAAAAGTTATTTTGCCTCAGCTTGCCACTCCATGACCTTGGGATGCCTGGAGCAGTTAGAGAGATACACCCACAGCTGCAGCTTTACTCTGCTGAGTGAAAAAAGGCTGTTAACTCATTAAGTGCTGATTTACTAAGAACTTAAAGTTTTCCTAGAAGGCTATAATGTTTTTCAATAAGAAAAGGTGTGGATCATAAAAGGGGACAAAAGAGGAGTCTCAGATTTTTATCTATTCTCTTATTGGCTTCCCACAATGTCCTTTGATTGGGGAATGGCTGAAAAAATTGTGGTATCTGGTGGTGATAGAATACTATTGTACTCAAAGGAATAATGAACTGGAAAGACCTCCAGTAATTGATGCAAAGTGAAAGGAGCAGATCCAGGAGAATGCTATATACAGAGACTGATACATTGTGGAACATAAGGGACTTCTCTACTAGCAGCAATGTAAAGATCCAGAGCAAGGCTGAAGGACTTATGAGAAAGAAAACTAGCAACATTCAGAGAAGATCTGTGGGAGTAGAAACACAGAAAAAAAACAATTGCTTGAACACATGGGCTAATGGGAATTTTATTGGGGATGTAGACACTAAATGATAACTCTAGTTCAACTATTAATA
This sequence comes from Gracilinanus agilis, assembly GCF_016433145.1. Lineage (NCBI taxonomy): Eukaryota > Metazoa > Chordata > Mammalia > Didelphimorphia > Didelphidae > Gracilinanus > Gracilinanus agilis. The sequence goes on from NC_058134.1 coordinate 191,130,082, forward strand.
ATATGGAATTAGGTCTTAATCAGTGATACATTGAAAACCCAGTGGAATTGTGTGTTGGCTACAGGGGATTAAGGAGGGTTTGGGAGAGAGGGAAAGAACATGAAAAATGTGACTCTAGGAAAATATTCAAAATAAAATAAAATTTTTTTAAAAAGTTGATGGACTTGGCTTTATCCTATGTCCAAAGAAAATAACAAGAATCATTTCATGGAATATTTGGTCAACTTGTATTGTATTGTATTGTGTTGTGACAGATATTTCTAAAAATATGAGCATGAAAATAATTATAACATATCTGCCAATAACATTTACAGAGTATAAGGGGTTGGGAAAATCTATGAAGAATTAATCATGACCTCACAAATTAAATCAAAATATACTTGACAATAAATAAAAACAAAAGGTGGGAAAAGAGAAGGGAGAAAAAACTTTGGGAAAATTTATCACAGGAGTAAAAATAAATGAAAGAATCTTATGATATGTAGGCTAGACTGAAACTTCATTGTATAATGCACGGTTGCAGCAAAAGCTCTTGCTTTTGCAAACCAACTATAGCAGCCCTGACAGTTGGAAAGAGATAGAATGTTAACCCGGGGCTCACAGGAAAACCGTTAGAGCCTGAGTCTATAAATATCTGTGGAGTAACAACTATATCTGTGGAGTAACAACGGAAGTGCTTTTTGCTTTTTGGGGCTTTGGGGCTTTGCCTGATTTCCCTGGACCTCTCCCTTGACCTCTCCATTGACATCCTGCTATTCCCTGGATTTCCCCATTGGGCCCTGGGAGGAAAGGTGATTTGGTGGGTGGAAATTGTGGGAATTAGCTTTTATAGACAGGCAGGGAAACCAGACTAACACTTCATCTAACAATCTGCTGAACCTTTACATTAGGGCAGGGAAATACCTTTGGCTGAGGGAGCTGGCTCCTCATTCCTGACCCCTCTTCTGTAACCCTTCCCCCAGTACCAGCTTCTCCCTAGTAGCAGTTACCAAACCTCAAATCCTTTTCCCTCAGCTTACCCCTGGCATTGATAAACCCCTTTTGGTATTTGGACAAAGAGCTTCTGGTGAATCATTGTACCCACTACTAGGGCAAAGGCTGAAGAAGGAAAGGAATTACTTTCTTTTATTTCTTGAGGGCTAAACCAGGCATCCATCTTGGGCAGGAAGTGGCCAGCTTTCCTCTTCCTGTATGCTGGGATTTGTTCTCCTGAAGGGAGGGGCTCTTTACTCCTCCCTTCTAGGGTAATTAGGATAACAGCAGGCAAGCTGAACAAAACCTTCAGCCAGACCCCTACAATCTCTGGCTGACCAGAGTTGCTCTGTATCATAGAGATAGCCTCCCTCCCTGAAGGATCCAACTTATTCCTCCCAGTACCCTCAGGTACCTATCCTCTGTGATTAGCCTGCTTCATTAGCCCTTCATATATTCTCCATTCATTCCTTAACTTCCTATATTCCCCTTTATTCCATAACATTATCATATTTCTTATTTTATTTCATAATTGCTATGTATTGTTAAAACTATCATTATGAAAAGAATAAGTAGGCAATAGATTTAAAAAATATGATAAACATTTGGAAAGATTTTGTAACAAACTCTTTTGACCATCAATGACAATGAATTTACCACATTTGCACTCATCACCTTGACAGAAATATTGCAAGAAGTGAAAATGGTACTCATGAAAATTGACAAAAGTGGAGAAAAATATCTGAAATTGGCCAAACATGCAACAGAAAAATCCCAATTCAAGATAAAAAATCTTTGTGAAACACTGACTCATCACCCAAATCTCTTAGTATTCTCTATGCCCTAAATCTTGTCTAGTTTGACATTCAGCCCAGAATACAAAAATTTCCCTAGGAAACACAGGAGAATAGGTACACATGAAGACACACACACACACACACACACACACACACACACACACACA
>NC_058134.1:191132399-191206733 GCF_016433145.1 Gracilinanus agilis
ATATATATATATATATATATATATATATAAAGGAAATGTAACATTGTTGAATTGCTCCATTGTGAAAATGGTTCCTTTTGCCTCCTCTTTCCTTCCTTTGTGCTAGAAGAAATATATAGGATAATATAAACATATCAGTCACTATATGCTTTTAAACATTGTTCCTAAAAAAACTGGACTAAATCCTCAGTTACTGCCTATAATTGAAGCTTCAAAACCCTATCTTAGCTACTAGGGCCATGCACATGATAATTGAAGGAAGGCATCCTAGAATTCCAAATGTTAAACTTCCCAATTTTGGGAATTTGGGAATTTCTCTCTTTAACCTATATTAGAGACTAGTATGCCCAAAAAAATCCTAATTTATTCTTTATCTTTTTTTGGATGTTACAAGAGAAACACGATTTTTACTTTAGCCAGAATACTTAAATTTTATTTTTTTAACTCTTGGACTCTTTTTCTATTTACATGTAGAAAAAAATTTTTTTAATTTATTCTGACATTTTATAATTCATATTCTTTTCCTCTCTCCCTCCTCACTTTCTTGACTGAAACTGTAAATAGTCAGATATAGATTATATCAGTGTTGTCATGCAATCCACATTCCCACATTCTTCATGTCTTGAAAGAAGACTCATATTGTACACACAAGAAAAAAGCTCATGTAGGAAATGAAGTGAAAAGTAGAATGCTTTGATTAACAATCAAATTCCATCAGTTCCTTATTTGGCTGTGGATAGCATTTTTCATCACGAGTCCCTTAAGGTTATCTTGGAACCTTGCTTTGCTGAAAATAGTTTTGTCCTTCACAGTTGATCATCACACAATATTTCTGATGCAATTTAAAGTGTTCTCCTGGTTCTGCTCACTTTTCATCAATTCATATTGCTCTTTCCAGGTTCTTCTGAACTCATCCTATTCATCATTTCTAATGGCATAATTGTATTCCATTACAATCACCTATCACAACTTGTTCAGCCACTCCTCATTTGATGGATATCCCCAGTTTCCAGTTCTTTGCCACTACAAAAAGAAAGTAGCTGCTATAAATATTTTTGTACTAGACTCTATCTTTCTTTTATTTCTTTGGGAAATAGATCTAGTAGGAAAATTTCTGGGTCAAATGGTATGCATGGTTTGATGGCCATTTGGGCATAATTCCAGATTGCTCTTCAGAATGACTGTACAAGTTCACAGTTTCATCAACAGTGTATTAATGTCCAATTTTCCCACATGCCCTCCAACACTCATCATTTTCCTTTTTTGTCACTTTAGTCAATCTGATAAGTATGAGGTGGTTTCTCAGAGCTGCTTTAATTTTAATTTCTCTAATCAATAATGATTTGGAGCATTTTTCATATGACTAAAGATAGTTTTAATTTCTTCATCTGAGAAATGCTTGTTCAGATAATTTGGCCATTTTTCAACTGAGGAATGCTTTCCATTCTTATAAATTTGACTCATTTAAATACTTGAAAACTGAAGCCTTTTTCAGACATTTATTATAATTTTCTCCAAAATTTTTTTGTTTGTCTTCAATATCTTGTTTACATTGGTTTTGTTTGTATACAATTTTTAAAATTTGCATAATCAAAATTTTCCATTTTGTTGTTTTATAATGTTCCCTATTTCCTGTTTGGTCATAAATTCTTCTCTTATCCATAAATCTGACAGGTAAACTTTTCCATATTTCCCTAATTTGTTTATAGTATCACCCTTTATTTCTAGGTCAAGTATCTTTAGGTATCTAGAATGCTTTAGGCACCTTAAGTATCTCAAGTACCGTGGATATCTTAAGTATCTCAATTATCATCTTAGCATGAATGAATGTAATCAATTCAACATTTCTGAAACCCTTATTTTTTTCATATTTGTGTTCATCTTCATATGGCTTTGTTTCTGTGAATTTACTGATCAAATTTTCTTCTCAGCTCTGATTTTTTTGGGGGGGTTGAGGAGTCAGAAATGCATTGAAGTCCTCTAATTCATTAATATGAATTAATCTCCATGAAAAATTGTTCTCAGTGTTGTTGAGTGATTCTTCGTTGTGACCCTAGATTCTTTGCCTTTTGGAATATAATATTCCATTTCCAAAATATTTTAATTGTTTCTTTCAAACTGCTTGCAATACTTTTTCTTGGTCAGATAATTCTGGAATGTGGCAATCTTTGAATGTTTTATTTTGGCATTTCTTTTAGGAGGTGATCAGAGGATTCTTTCAATTACCATTTTTCTCTCTTGGGTGAAGATCTCAGGGCAATTTTACCTGAGGATTTCTTGTAATATATGTCCGTGTTCTTTTTTTTTTAATCATGATTTTCAGATATTTTGATGATTCAAAGGTTATTTCTCCTTTATCCTTTTCCAGGTCACTTATTTTTCCAGTGAGGAATTTCTGATTTTCTTTTATTTTTTTTTCATTCTTTTGATTTTGTCTTACTGTTTCCTGATATCTTATGAATACATTATCTTCCATTTACCCAATTCTAATTTTTAGAAAGTTATATTCTTCCTTGAGCTTTTGTTTCCTTTTCTGTTGTCGATTTTATTTTTTGATGAGTTATTGTCTTTAATGGTTTTGAGTTTTTTCCCTTCATTTCCATTTGGCTTATTCTAGTTTTTAGGGAATTGTCCTTCAGTGAATTTGTTTCCAAGGTAATGAGTCTTTCTATCAATTTTCTTATTATATTATTTTTAACTTCTTTTCAAGTTCTTGGGGTCTGACACCTTTCTCAGTTTCCTTTGAATCTTCACATATTTCCTTTTTTGATATTATTGTCCTCTTCTTAGTTCGTATTTTGATCTTACTGGGCACTAAAGTGTCTTTCTAAGGTTGTTAGGGTTTATTTGCCTTTGATCATTTTTCTAGTAATTTTTTTTTCATTTCTTTGTTTATCTACTGGGGTTTTTCTCTGCTCCCGAGATAAAGAAAGCCCTGTTCCAAACTCACAGTGTAGCCCTCTCTGGTGCTTGGGATATGACTGATTATCTTTGGTCCCACAGAGTACACTTTGAGAGTGTGTTCCTGCTGGCTTGCTCTGGGGAAATTTGAAGCTCTTTAGTCCAATTGAATTCCACTTCTCCTACTGCTGGTTCCCCATTAGTCTTCTGAACTGAGTTGGTTCTTACTCTGCCACATTGTTGCCTCTGGCTACAAATCAGTGTGATGGGCTATTCTACATTCTACTGGTTCCCCCAGATGCCACATTTCCTGGGCTACTCTCCCTTCTCACTCCACCAAGATTCATCTCTTTTGCATCCCTCAGTTCTGAGGTAATTTATTTTCATTTTGTGGAGAGAGTTTGAATGAAAGGAGTGTTCCTCATGCCACCATCTTAGCTCCCAGCATGAAACTTTGTCTTAAAATACTATTAATAAAGTATTAATAAACACAGTTCCAGTTATGGGGACCCATATCTTTAATAACTACTACTTGGGAGGCTAAAGTTGAGGGATGTCTTGAACCCTGTAATTCTGAGTTACAAAAGGTTTAGAGCTGATCAGGCATTTACACTCTCTAGTAATTCTATAATAAGCCCTTAGGTGTGTGGGGGAAGTGAGAACCAGGCTGCAAAAAGAGGGGTGTACTAGTTCACATTGGAGATGGAACAGGTCATTTCTGAGTAGGTCAGCAGTGAAATCAGCCAGTTAAGTGCTACTGAAGTTCAAAGTGGGAGAGATAAGGAGAGCCGATCTTATTTTTATGAGTTGTTTTAAATTTAAAAATCAAATAAAAGCATCACATTAGCCATATTAAATAGATAACCTTTTAAAAAACCTTTTGTTTTCTTAATTAAAGAGTTGAGCTCAAAAGCCTTTATTTGCTCTCACTTGTGATGCTCAAAAAGATGTCTTATGAGCAAAATGTTATAAACCTTTCATGATTTTTCCCTTTGATGAAATTAATTTCCTTTCCTTCTTATTTGCCGTTGTTAAAACGCCTTTATTTTTTATTGATAAAAGGTTTTTAATGTTTCATTTCTACTTTTCTCAAGAATAACAAACATGACTCTGTTAAGCTTCTAGTGTTCTCATTCAGTAAAGAATTCAGTAAAGAAAGAATACCAAATCACTCCCAAACACATTCATCCTTTGAGATAGTGTCTAAATGGACTATAAGCAATGTTAGATTTTTTCCCTGAGTAAGTTGCTTTAAATGTGTCCTACCTCTTTCAAGAAACCACCTGCCATTTTTGCTTTATTGCTGCCAAAAGGTTTAAAGGCCTGCTTTTAAATATCTTGAAAGTTTTCCATTGATAAGAGGAGGTGATTTAAGCACTTTTAAGTAAACAGTAACACACACATAACAAATGGAATATATTGATACAATCAAGGTTAGCAACATGAAGCATAAGAAACTTCAGTGATTGTTTCCCAGCAGGAGCTATCAGATGGGAAAAAGGAAAAGGAAGGAAAGGAAATCGAAGAGGTGTTTTGGGCACTATAATCAAATTGGGAGTATGTATGTGGGTCTTGGTTTCTGTTTTTGTCTGCTTTGTTTTGTTTTGTTTTGTTTTTCTAACAGAGAAAGTCAAACAAATTAGTTACATTTTTTCTTAATTTGCATTTTCTTTTAACTTCTATCTATAAGTACATTGACAAATGTTCAAATGAACAAAAGCACAAGAAATAAATAGCAATTAAAAAACCAAACATACAAACTGACACAAACAAATAAGAAAAAGTGACAAAGTAATTGTACCTTGGAAAACTTCCACTTTTTGTTGATGGTTAACTCCACGCTTAATTTATTTGTATTGACTTTAATATCTGGAGTCTATATCATCTTCCTTTTCTTGGTCTTTTTTGACATAATTGATAGAACAATAATTTGATTGAGGTTATTTTTGTCTTCCGGTTATATTACTCTATTTTATAGAGAGCTGCCCTTGGAGTCATGAAAATCTTGTTTAAAATTGGTCCCTTATACCTTCTAGCTATGTGATCACAGGCAAATTACTTAACATCTTTGGGCTCCAGCCAATACATAAAGACTCTAAGCTGTTGATAATTGAAATTCCATGTCCAAGCAATAACAACAACAAAAAAAAGATGAAAAAATATAATATCTTTAATGACATCTTGGACAAATTTTGAGCTTTCTCCATTCCTTTCTTTACTTCCAAATGCCATTTTAGTCATCCCATATTCCTTTCACTTCCTGAGATGAATTGTTACTTAGGATACAATGATATGCAATTGTATTCAAATATCTTTTGTAGGGAGAGGAACATAATAGAGGTATTTGAGCAGTTTGAAAAATTACACATTTTATATAGTGTGGACTTTTGTTTGGAGACAAGGGGCACTTTTCTGCAAGGAAATGCCTGCTGGTATCTGGTGGTGAGTCCTTTATGTTTTACATTTTCTTTTTGCTAAAGCCAATATTGTTAACTGTTAACTTTAGTAGATAAATGGAAACTAGTGATCCTGTTACCCACCCTTGTTGAAACCCTTTAGTCATTTTTTAGTGATGTCCAACTCTTCATGACTCCATTTTGGAATTTTTTGGCAAAGATACTGGAGTGGTTTGCCATTTACTTCTCTAACTCATTTTATATATGAGGCACCTGAGGAAAGCAGGAGTAAGTGACTTGCCCAGGGCAGCACAGCCAGTAAGATGAGTTTTTTTCTGATTCCAGGCCCCGCATACTATCCACTGCATTCCCTAGCTGTTTGTTGAAACCTAGAAACAATCTATTTCGTGAATTATAAAATTTTCCTTAATTAATTCCAAATGAGACTAAGGAGTCAAAAATAATAATCTGTTAAAATAATCCCACAGTTTCAAATGAACCTGTGCAAATCTAGAGTTTTAAGGGGCCTGGAGCTGGAAAACAAATATCTTGAGCTCTGAGTGTTCCCTCAGCAAAGTGCAAGTGAATGATCATATTTACATGGGAGATGCCTTTCAAATGCCTTCAGACAAAGGTCTATGATCTATAATAACATGTGGTTGCTCCATGATTTAATTAAATTGATTAGGGAATCCTCTAATCATGTTTCCTTCATGTGCATGTGTTTATTCTGCCCTCTTTCAAGCAGTTCATTTGAAAGTAAGCTTCAAATGATATTTGCCCCTCTATTTTCTTCTTGTTTTTAGCTTTCTATTATACCCCAATTATGTGAGATAGTAAGTCCCCTCATTCTTACTCATTTGTTCCCTAATATTTGTTTATTTGTTCCCTTCCCTCACTTTTCATTCCTTGTTGAGATTATGAAAACTTAAAAAGAAAATAAAACACTGGCTATCTGCCTATTTAACTTTCTTTATGACCATTAATGACACCGATATTCTGACTGACTTTTATTTCTTCTGCCCCGCCCCCCATATTAGAATGCTAACTATTCTTCATTTAAAGATTCTTCTCATTGCTCATACTCATTATTTTTGTGTGTCAATCTTGATGCCCATGCTGGCATTTGAAAGGTTATGTTCTTTCCATCATTAATATTAGAAAGCCCTCAATTTCATTAAAATCACATTTTTTTCGCTGTAGGATTAAACTATTTTGTTGAGAGAGATATTCTTGATTGTAAGCCTTTATTTTTGCTTTTTGGAATATCATATTCCAAGTTTTCCTTTTAGGATAGATGCTAATTTTTATTTTAAACTATGGCTCCTCGATACATGGATTATTTATTTTATTTAATTAATTAACTTGCCAATTACATATAGAAACAATTTTTGACCATTGTTTTCTGACATTTGAGGATTCAGAGTTGCTCTCTTTCCTTCTTTTCTATCCACTCCCTAAAGTGGTAGTCTGATTTAGGTTATAGCAATGCCTCCATGCAATACATATTTCCATATTTCTCATGTGTTAACAAAAGATATATATCATGTATATAATAAAAATCTTATGAAAGAAATAAAGGGTAAGGTGGCATGCTTTGGTGTGCAATCAGATTTCAACAGTTCCCTCTTTGGCTATGGATAGCATTTTTCATTATGAGTCTCTTGTGGTTATCTTGGAAACTTTGCTTTGCTGATACTGGTTTAGTCCTTCACAGTTGATCATCATATAATATTTCTGCTACCATATACATTGTTCTCCTGGTTCTGCTCACTTCATGTTGCAGCAGTCCATATGAATTTTTCCAGGTATTTCTGAATTCGTCTTGTCATCTCTTTAGGTGCAGCAATATTCCATTACAACCATATACCACAACTTGTTCATCCATTCTTCCAATCGATGGACAACCTTCAGTTTCTATTTCTTTGCTACTACAAAAAAAGAACTACTAAAATATTTTGGTGTAGGTAGTGTCTTTTCCCTTATCATTATTTGCTTAGGTATACAAAAACCAGTAGTGGTATTTTGCTAGATGAAAGGGTATTCATAGTCTGATGGTCCTTTGAGAGTGCGTCAAGTTTGCTCTCTGGAATGGTTTTATCAGTTCACAGTTCCACCAATAGGGTATTAGTTTCTGAATTTTTCCACATTGCCTCTTAATATTTGCCATTTTCCTTTTTTAGTCATGTTAGCTAATATAATAGGTGTAAGGTATATCTCAGAGTATTTTAAAATTTGAATTTCTCTAACCAATAGTGATTTGCAACATTTTTTCACATCACTAATGAGTTTTAATTTCTTCCTCTGATAACTGCCTGTTCATATCCTTTGATCATTTTTCACTTGAGGAATGCTTTGCATTCTTGTAAATTTGACTCATTTATATATTTGAGAAATGAAACTTTTGTCAGAGACGTTTTCTATAATTTCCCCCCAAAATTTGTTGTTTCCCTTCTAGTCTTATTTGCATTGGTTTTGTTTGTACAAAACCTATTTAATTTTTTGTAGTGTTCCCTATTTCTTATTTGGTCATAAATTCTTCTTTTATCCATAAGTCTCATAGGTCAGCTTTTCCATATTCTCCTAATTTGTTTATGATGTCATTCATTATTTCTAGATGTAGTGTCCATTTAACTTTATCTTAGTATATAGACCAAGTTTATGCCATATTGTTTTCCAGTTTTCCTAGTAGTTTTTGTCAAATAGCAAGTTCCTTTCTGAAAAGCCTTGATATTTTGTTTTATTGAACACTAAATTACTATAGATATTAACTGCCATATGTTTATTACCTAATCTCTTCCACTCATCCACTACTCTATTTGTTGGCCAATTTAGATTGTTTTGATGATTATTGCTTTAGAGTATAATTTGAAATCTACTATAACTAGGCCTCCTTTCTTCATATTTTTCTTCATTGATTCCCTTGATATTCTTTGTCTTTGAAGTATTTCTTTAAGGCTTCTTGCAATATTTTATTTTTTCTTTTATCCTGAATCTCGGGATTTTGGTTATGATACTTATGTGATTTTCAGTTTGAGTTCAATTTCAGGATGTAACTAGTGTATTTTTTTGGTCAATTGTTATTTGGCTTCATGGCTCTATTAGTTTCATATGATTCTTAGATGCTTTTCTATCTTTGACCTGTTTTCCAATATAGCTGTTTTTGATAAATGTTACCTCACCTTTTCATCCTCACATTTCATCATCATCCTTTTTCTCATTCGTTTGACTTTGTTTTAATAATTCATCTTGCTTCATGTAGTCATAAACCTGTTTGGACTATTCTAATTTTCTTGAAGCATTTAACTTGGTGAGGTTTTGTACTTCTTAAACTAATCAATGCCTACCAAATCTTTATTTTAGAGCTCTTATTTCATTTATTATATCATGTTTTAAAACAACTCTCTCATTCCTTACCTTGTGATCATGCAACAACTTTTGATATTTTTTTTGTAGTTATTGAAAAGTTATTCTCCTCTTTTGGATTTGCTTCCTAAGTGTCATTAGTTCTAATATAGTTCACTAATATAGTTGTCTCTTTTTTTTGTTTTCTTCTTTCCATACTTTCTTCTTGAATTTGGACTATATGTTAGGACCAGGATCTGATAGTTCTGAAGAAAATTTAGAGGCCTCATTTGTCCCTGATCCCTACCATCCAGAGACCTGTTGCTAATTTCTTTTAGTATTGCAGGTTGGGTTTTCTAAAGATCTCTTTGACATCTAAGGATGAGGATCTGCCAACTTTTGGTGTATCCTAAGAAAAATAGATCCTGGTCTAGAAACTGTAAGTTCTTGACCTCTTTTGAGATTGGTCAGCATAATTAGAGACTTCCCCCTACTTCATGCTCCAAAAGACATATGCTGAGATCGGTCTCTACTATCTAGCTACAAAGATCTTCAGAGTCAGAACTGCTAAATAAATAAGTTAATTCTTGGAAAACTCCCTTTACTGGTAAACATCATCTTATACTGTGCTTAATACACAGTAGACACTTAATGAATGTTTATTGATTAATTAATTTTAGAGAAAATCCTATTAATTTAGAGAAAATTTTACGGAAAATCTTGTATTCTGGGGGAAAATTAGTAAGCATGTACAAAAGGGAGCAACAATTAAAAATAACATTCCTTTGAAGAAATCAAAGCTATATATATATATATATTTATATATATATATATGCATATATATTTATATATGTGTTACATACATTAAAATATGTTCTAAGTCATTATTGATTATAAAAATGCAAATCAAAGAACTTTGATATATCATTTCATATCTATCAAGTTGACTAAAATGATAAAATAGACAAAATGGCAAATGTTGGAGGGATTGTGGGAAAATGGGGACACTGATACACTCTTGGTGGAACTGTGAACTGATTCAACCATTTTGGAGAGCTATCTGGAATGATGCACAATGAGCTATAAAATTGTGTATACCTTTTGATCCAGCAATAATACTATTAGATTTATTTCCTAAGGTGATCAGAGACAGAAGAAAAAAACCCATCTCTTCGAAAATATTCATGAATTGAAATTTGAGGGCATTCCCATCAATTTGTGAATAGATAAGTTAGTTGTGACATATGATTATAACGGAATACACCTACCTCATAAGAAATGACTAAAAGGTTAATTATTTTAAGTATTGAAAGACCTACATTAAATTAAACAGAGTGAAACAAGCAATACTAAGAGGATATTATATAAAGCAATAGAAATATTGTTTGAAGAATGACTTGTGTATTTCTACCTTCAGAGAAAAAGTTATAGAAAGAAATGTGAGACATAGTTTTATATATGTATGTACGCACATACACACATACATACATACATACATACATACATACATACATATATATTTTGCCAAATGATGCTTTCTCTAGTCTGGAGAGTACAGGAAAGAAGGAAGATACCTAAGAAATTTAGTGTAACAAATAATATTTTTTAATACTATCTGTAGTATAACTGGAAACAGATTATACTGTATGAATGTAATAGAACATTATTGATGCCAAAAGAAATGATGAAAAGGGTATTTTCTGCGAAACAGGAATTCTTTTTGATATGATGAATGATGAAAGCAGAACTAAGAAATAATATACAATATAAACAATATTCTAAAAACAAACCCTTTTAAAGACTTAGAACTAATAAATATGATTAAATATCACTATATCTACATAAAGAACTACATTGATCTATTTCTATCTCTGTCGTTAAAGATAGAGAGCTAAAGAAAGATAGAAATAAAGACAGATATGTAAGCTGGGTTTATTTGGACATACTTAATCCTCCTAACATAGAGGTACCTTGAGCGGCCTTTGGAGCATGTCCAGATTGTCTAACACGGAGGTCTCTGCATCCACCACCATATGGATGAATATAGGTAACCTCATTTTATTGGATGCCTTAATCTTTAAAACTGGCAAGACTGAGCCTGTTACCTTTCTTTTCTGCCATGCTTTTTCCTCTTGGTTACAGTTTGACCATGGCACAGGTGACATGAACAGAACTAGAGAAAAGAGGATGACTTCCTTTTTCACCTCTCCCTGTCCCATAGCCTGGTCCTGATAAAAGGACCTGGTCTCTCTGTTTTTTTGTAATTTTTCTTTCTCAGTTTCTAGGTGTTGGTATTGATCTCCACCAGACTGGGAGTTTGAGCAATGGCAGCAACATTGGAGCCAGAATTCCAGATGGAATGAAAAAACATAAGTATATTTACTTCAAAATTTTACCAAGAATAAACATTTCCCCTAATATCCCTAATGCCATCTAAGTCTCTAGAACGAAAAGGCTAATTTTTTTTTCAATATAGTTTTCCTCCACAAAAAAGTCCTTGCTTAGATTCTGTTGGCATATGGAAAAGGGATTACTCTTTTTTCACTGCTACATCCTTTCTGACCTAGGAACACCAAGCCTAGGTCCTTACCCACAAATTCCTGTATATTACTCTCCCAAACAAATCTGAATCACTCCTCCTTGAATTTAGTACTGAAACAGACAAGAAGAGGAGGTCTAAAACTTGTTTCTTGGGAGACCTAGAAGGGTGGTATGGTCTTAGAAGAGAAAAGTAGCCCCAGGGTCTTCTTCCTTAAATGGATAATTCCTCACTGCATATCATGAGAGAGTCACTGAATTCCCTCAGCTTGGAATGGAGCAAAGAGGTGGCCTAAACTCACTCAGGTCTTTTTGAAATCCAAACACTTCCAACTACTTAGCCAACTGGGGAGAAAAATAGCTCTTCCAGGTGGTATTCCAATCAGAAGCAGTTATGGAATATCCATACATTCCCCATCATCTCTACAAGGCACTTCCCTTAAGAGACATCAGGATTCTCCCAAGATCGACTCCCTCAAATGCTCTTGTTCAGTCATTTCAGTACAATCCAACTCTCCATGACCCCGCCTGAGATTTTCTTGGCAAAGATATTGGAGTAGTTTGCCATTCCCTTCTCCAGTTCCTTTTTATCAATGAGGAAACTAAGGCAAACAGGGTTAAGTGCCTGCCCTAGGGTCACACAAGCTAATAAGCGTCTGAGGTCAGATTTTACCTCAGAAAGATTTCTGAGTATTTGACACCTCTGTTCTATAGTATCATATTTATAGGTGAAAATCATTTATCCCTCAATATGAAGTGCCATGGGTTCAACAAAGAAGATTTCAAAAAGTTTAGTGCAGGTTATTCCTTGCTTTTAATCCTGAAGCATCTGACAGTGCTCAAATAGACTTTCTCAAATCATAAGCAAAAAGAAAAAAAGCAAAAACAAAAACATAAAGGCAAAGAAAATCACTTTCCTGCCTCAGAAGGAAACTTAGACTATATAGAATTTTTTTGATCTCATGGGGTTCTCTCCACAGAGATTTGGGACTTGGTATTCATGGAGACTTGTCCCTTCACCCTCAGGTTAGAAAGTAAATTGACTTGGTTTAATGCTTGGTTTAGGAGTATTGGTGGGTGGATCTCACCTTTTCCTTGTTTGACTGGAAGCCCTCCACTGCTCTAAGTATGTATTCACAAAGTGGGTTCAATCCATTAAATATTTCCCAAAGAGAAATAAAATGAAGTTTTTTACTTTCATAAAAACTGGGTCCTTATCTCAATCCCAAAAGTATTTGGGACTCTTCATGCAGGGAATGAAAGTCACTTCTTCATCTTTTGATGATAAATCAATTGTCATAAATGAGAAGTCTTCCATGATTTCCTCAAGACATATGAATATCCAACTGGAGTCTAGATATTTTTTGTCTTTTTCTAAACTTTTTGTTATTGTTGTTGTGTCTTGAAATGAGAATTGCTAAAAGAAAAACTCTACCCCTTTGATCCTTTTTAAAAACTTTATTAAAGAGAAAACAACCAGAGTTTCCCCTGAGTTGAAATTAACTCTCTCCCCAGATTCTCTGAGTCTTTTCCAAATCAAAGTTTCCTCCTAGGTGCGGGATTGGTCCTTATATAGACCAATCCTGTGGGGGAAGTAGGAGGCACAGGATTGCTCTATTCAGGACCAATCCCATACCAGGAAATAGGGGGTGTGCACCATCCCCCAGCATGGGTTTGGTCTACTTAAGACCAATCCTATGATAGAAAGTAAGGGGGAGGGACTCCTGGGACATGCTGGGGAATGTAGTTTCCCCAGCCACAACACTTCAAAACCCAGTCTTTTAGTTATGTCTGCCTCTTCATGCCCCCAAGGACCATTGCATGCCTTTGTTTGTCCATTGCATTTTCTTGGCAAAAACACTATAGATCTTAACCACATCCTTTTCTGGTGGGTTAAAACAAAAATAGGTTAAATGACTTGCTCAGGATCACACAGCTAGTAAGTGTCTGGGGACAGAATATAATTCCATTCTTCCTGACTGCAGGCCTAGTGCTCTGTCCACTGTGTTAACTAGCTGCCTCTAAATTTCTCTAGAGTTCCCTATAGCATGATCCCTTTTAAATGCAGTAAAATTTCCTCTCAGTTCCCATTCCAAAGGGCACTTGAAGTTTGCCCTCAGTGGATACCCACTAATGCAAGGGAAATCAAAATGGAATTATAAACTTGCCTAAGAGGAGGTTAGTTAGAGGAGGGGAAAAAAGCAAAACAAGTCAAATAAGCCCCAAGGACAGACAAACATCACAATAAAAGCTACTAAGCCCTAAAGAATTCTTTATTTGGATATCCAAGAGTATAAGCAGATTTTGCCTTATCAAGTTGCAAGATTTATGGATCTCAACAGAAGGCCAGAAGGATGTTCTGCTTAAATGCAAGAATAAAATATAAATATTTTTCAATTAAACACCAACATTTTAATAATATAATATTAATTTATTAGATTCAATATCAATATTTATTCAGGATTCACAAATAAAAAAAGTATTCATATTTAAAAACTCAGCGGAGAAACAAATTTAACTGTCTTTAAGATAAGCACAGTGGAAGTGGCTTTTAAGGAAACACGTGTAAGAAACTGAACACTTTAAATTAAAACCTAAGAAAAAAGTATTTTTCCAATTTATCTAGTATTAAATATACAAAGGTACCCAAAAGTTAAAAGCATCAGGTGTAGAATTTCTCAAGGTGTTAACTGAAGTTGTGAAGGCCCAAATTTTATCCCAACTGCATGAAAAATAATGCTTTTGCCTCCCACTCCAAACATGAAAATTGCTTTATTACTCCTCAGAAATCCAAGTAAAATGAGAAATTGAAGTATAGTAAGTACCTCTCTTTTTTTTAATATAATCAGTTCAAGCCCCAACTGGGAATGTTCCCTCTTTGTTAGGGACCAGTGACTAGTATCACAGTTTCATGTAATGACTTTAAATTAGTTGGCTTTTAAAAGCCAACTAATTTAAAGTCATTACATACACACACACACACACACACACACACACACACACACACATATCCAAGGTACTCCTTGTTGCTTGATGCATTAATGCTGAACTGGCAGTAATAATGAGCCTGAATATTGACCGCTGGCTTCTTGGAGCTCTTTTTTTCCTGACCAAATCTGAGCCCACTCCTCAACCTAGAATGTAAATGAATAAATAAAAAGGCTAGTGACCAGGGCTCATTTCTCAATAGAGCATAGGACTTCAGTGGAGGATTCCTCTTACTTTGTGATCTTTCAATGAACACTATGATAAAAATGTTCACAGAGCTCCCTTAGCCATGAATGAAAGAAAGAGCTATTATTATAAATAATAAATAGATATTATTTACCTAGAAATGAACAAAACATTATATAAAAATCTCTAATTATTGCTAGAAAAAAGGTAAAGAGCTCTATCAGGGTTTGAACGCTTTAATCAGTAGGACACATCTGTGCTGCTGCTAATTTTTTTTGGGGGGTGGTGGTGTTTGTTGGTTGGTTTTTATAGCTCTTATTGAGAATGTTAAGAATCAACTTCTACATTTTAATATAATTTTTAAAATGTAAAAAAAATACCTAGATTGTGCATTATAAAAAATAAGCATATGTACATATATACATATATATGTGGATTCATTGCTGAACTTGAAATCAGGAAGACCTGA
Organism: Gracilinanus agilis; assembly: GCF_016433145.1. Lineage (NCBI taxonomy): Eukaryota > Metazoa > Chordata > Mammalia > Didelphimorphia > Didelphidae > Gracilinanus > Gracilinanus agilis. The sequence continues at coordinate 191,147,223 of NC_058134.1, forward strand.
GTTCAAACCCAGGCACAGATAATTACTAATTATATGACTCTAACTGAGTCATTTGACCTCCATCTTGCCTTAATTTTCTCATCTATAAATTAGGAATAATACTACTATCTATCTCCCAGTACTATGAGACTCTGAAGGGATATTTTTCAAGGAGTCAGCAAATCTTAGAGTGCTTTATAAATGTTCAATATTATTAATATTCTTAATCATACAAAATAAAAGTAGTTCTTTGCCTAGCAGATAGAGATAGCAGCATTTTGGTGAAAGTTGCGTAAAGAAATAATTGTATGTTTTGTGAATGGGAAAAAAACAAAACAAAACCAAAAGAACTTCCTTCAGAAGAATACTTATCCAAAAAAGGTTAAATTGCCTTGGAAGGCAAAGGATTTACCTAAATTGAATGAAAATCAAAATTTATATGACCACGTGTTGAGAATATTGAGGAAGGTATATATTTTAGGTGTAGGTTGGACAAGATGGCTTTTTTATTCCTTCCAACTTAAAAAGTCTGATTTTGTAAATTGAAAAATCAGACTAGACATGCTATTGGTAGGGCTTTGCTGTGGAAACATATTGGGTTGCTATCCATTAGCATCTTTTGACTGATGGAATAGTGTTTAGAAATAAATATATGCCTATTGTTCTTTAGAAGAATGCTTTCCGTATCATTATTTTCTTCATAACTACTGCACAATCTTATGATGTAGATGTTGTTATATAAAATGATGTTGTTGGGGAGAAGATTATACAGGGAATAATGTAATTTTTGTCAGGGAAAATGAGAGTGAAATAAAACACACTGTATGCTTATTTTATACTCATACTTGCTGGATTATCTGAAGGAAAAATAATAAAATGGGCAGTCATACTATACTAATATGGAAAGATTGAGACATATTTAATCTAAGCAGAAGGAATATTTATCTTTATCTGAAAAAAAATGTTGTGTTGGCAAGTTTCTATTTTTCCCTACAATGTTTAGCAGAAAAGAGAGAAAGTCTCCACTATACAACACATTCTTTAAATGCAACCATCGGGCAGCTCTGAAAATGAGCAACTCCAATGTGAAAACACTTCCAAAGTTCTAAATGAGTCATCCCTGCGGTAATAAAGAGGGGGCATTTTACAGTGTGACAATATGTAAGACAGCATTGTCAGCTGTAGTTTATTTAAAGTATGAGGCCTGTAACAGGAAAATAATGACTTTAATAAAATTTACTATTGACTTTCTAGGCTAAAATCTTTCTGTCATCAGGAATGTAGAAAAAAAAAACAACCTGTCTGAAAACCCTTCACTTAAATACATCCCTTTAATATTTCAAAGCGACTTGACTTTTTATAATATAGACGCTACTTCAAAACATACTGTCATAGGATGGAAATTAGTATTTTAATAGAAAAGTGGAATTGCTTACATAAGGGAAACATTGGTAATGACCTATGACACTGTCTACTGAGAGCAACATTGGAGGAAACTGGAAAAGCAGTTAATGCGATTCCTTGAAAAGCTATCTAGAGCCGTAGCACAAATGAATGAAATATAAATTACTGAATGTCCTCGTCTAGACATTATCTTTTAATCATTCAGGGTAGTTTCCCTGCGAGAACTCCAAAGAGCTTACTTGATATACCAGGAAATCTATAGCCTGTTAACAAAGTTAGGGTCATTTCTGAGAACTTGGGAAAGTGGTAAAAACATATGGCGTATTTTTACTCTCCAGGCAATTTGATTAAAGGCACTGTAGATTGCTGGTAGTGAGTAGGAAAGGTCACGCCCCATCATATGAAAAGCTGGAGAAATTCATTCCTTTAATGTTTTACATAGTTAAAATAAATTGTGGTAAAAAAAAGTTTCCCAACTGTGGATGACAGTTCAATTTAGAGGTGAAACCTTTTAATAAAATCTCATGAAATGAATACTTTGGTTTACGCGCTCTGTTTGTGTTTCCCACTGGAGTACTTAGCATTATGAAGCAGTGGTTATTGGCTTTACTGCTTTGGAATAATATCATGAAAGGAGGGACCAAAGCTTTGTTTCAGAAAATATCTGAAGTGAGGAGAAATGCTGATGGGGGAATCTTAATTTAGAACTAAAAAGTTTTACTCTTTGCTTTAAAAATGCTTTTATAAAGTAGGTTAATGTAAATTAGAGAATAGTATTTAAACAAAGAAAAAAAAACATCCACAGGGTTTTTGTGCAATAGCTGATTTCCTAGGGAATTATGAACCTTAGGATCATAGAGGAGTCACTTTCCACCAAGTTCTGGTAAAATATCATTTGAACTTTAAACTGAAACATTTTTTTTTAATATTATGTTTGGTTTGTTTTGTTTTTATATATTGGGAATAGGAGAAAGCAACCAGGAAATGTGGCCATGGAATTCATTTGCATACAGTTCCTAATATTTTCTGGTATCAGCATTTTACAATGGAAATGAAATTCTAATCCAATTATAGTTTCGAATATCAAGAATTATTCTAAGGAATTTGGTGCCACACTATAAACTAAATATTGACTATATTAGCACATGTGTATAGTGCCAGTTCTTGGGGGATAGTTTAATCTTTACCCCAAGTTGAGACTGTACCTAATTTTAGGAGAAAAATTGTTAATTAACTCACAAACCATTTTAGTTGCCAAATATTCTTAAATATTGAACTTACTGAAATTTAAGCCATTTGCAACATGACATGTAAATGTATGAAATTAATATGAATGCTTATCCAAAGATGATATGTAAATATTAATTGCCAGGTTTAGTGAGAGAAATCCAATTACTTTACTATCTATATCTATTGATTCTGACAGATGAACTACCCTATCTGGATATATGTTCTGTTGTTGTATAATAGAATTTTCCAAATGCATGATGTGGGAATAAGTACTTATAATTTTTTCTTTCCCTGGGACTGTAGTTTTTCATGGTTTGGGAATACTTCTGATAGTCAGCCTGATAAAAGGGAAAAAATACAGTAATTCATTCTTCAGTTGCATTGGGAGATTGCTAGGTCAATTAATTCTTAACTAAGTCATTAGAATGTGGGTGGGCAATGATTTTGATAATAAATTGGAATGGCATGACTATTTAAGTACCTTCTTTGAGGGGAAATATTTTGAGTATTCATTGATTCATGATTTAATTTTTGAAGATCAAAAACTAGTTTTAAATATTTTGGCAGGAAGTTCAGTTGCTTCATTTCCTTATTTGATAGTTTGGAAATACAGGATTTCTATACAATCATCCATTACCATAATATTGTCAGCCCTCTTATGATGCAGGTTCATTTTTAGGATGGTTTACATAACAGGTCAGGAAATCCCATGATAAGACCAGTTCTGGAAGTGATTTACCTAGATACCCACTAGAGAAGCCTTCAACATAAGACACACTGAGACTAATTTTTTTTTGAGGGGGGGACATAGAAGTACTTTCCAAAGTCATGTGGTATTAATTCGATGTGAGAGAGAAGCTTTGCCAGAAAAATCCCCAAAATATCTATGAATTAAACCTTGAATCTGTCAGTAGAATGATTCATGGATAAGTGGTCTTGCTCGATTCTATGTTATGGTCAAACTGAACTACCCTAACAAATATTATTTGGTGATTTTTGGTCTTCTATTTTCAACATACTGCATACTGTTAGTTCTTCATAGTTCATCATTATTCGTGATATTAGTCAATACTCAATAAACTCAATTAAATAAGCACCTACTGATTATTGGGCATAATGCTAAGCACTTGGGATACAAATGAGAAATACAAAAAATAGTCCTTACCCTCAAGGAGTTTACAATCTAATGGAAAATGGAAAAGGAAGCTGAAAAGGAGAAGGGATGACAAATGGTTCTCATTGTAGGACATATGATTTTCATACACACAAAGCTAAGCAGAGCAGCTGTTGGTAAATGAAGTAAGCTGGAAAAGTTCCAGTTCTCTATAAAGAGAGGACTTGGGAGAGGTTCACTGCTCTGCCATCTAGCTCTCTAGTTAAAGCAAAGAAGCAGCTGAGAATGCTGAGGACATGGTGGGTAAGAAAGCTGGGTTAATCTCCAAAATGATGGTATTTCAGGTGATAAGCTTATCCCAGAGGAAGCATGATGTTTATGGAGTTGAAAACAATCAGTTCAGTGGAAAATAAATGAGATTAACTGGAAATTAATTGGAAAAAAAGTATTTTAGTGTACTTTCCTATCTTGGATGTTACAGGTTTTTTTCCCTCAAGTCTACCTTTATGGTAAAAGTATTATTTTGGTGTCAAGGAGATTTGCTCAATTGAAAATGCTCTCTATTGTCCAGACTATGACATAAAAGTTGAGTAGACAACCCCTAGAACTTGTCCATTAGTATATTTGTCTTTAACAGACACAGATGACAATGAAATGCATCTATAACTGAATAGATGTCTAGATTACCTTTGTGAAATTGCAGTGCTTTTAATGGCTCCAAGCTTCTTCCTGAAACAAACATCAGTTTTTTAACATTAATATTCTTCTGTCGATTCTGTATGGATGTGCAAACACAACAGTTTCTGAAGAATTATTTCAAAAAACCTAAGAGATCATAGAAAGTTACCTCAGATAAAAATGGGAGTCACTTATTACCAATCAATCATTGCAAAGGAGAAGTAAGAAAAAGAATATCATCAAAGATATGTGACTGGAAAAAGAGGTCAGTGAGAACCAGGGATAACCAGTATTAAGTCTGCTTAATTTTTTGCTGTGCACAAAATCTCAAGAGATCTTGACTGCAGCTTCTTATATTAGTCCAGCATGTTATATGCAATCTCGGTGGATGATATATGGGAAAATTAGATCTCATAGCTGAGTTCGGACGTTAACTCCCGGAAGGACTAACCATTTGGTGAAATTATAGATATATCTATTTTTTGAAGACTGTTCTTAGAAATCCTATTCCTAGACTATAGGATTTAAATACGAAACCTACTTGAATTCTCAAACTAGAAACTATAGTGAAGGTATCATAAGAGGGCAGTAGGAAGATATGTATTTGAAATTCAAAACTCTAGAATTAAAGTCCAGCTATTTAACTTACTACCTAGGAAAGGTATTGGCTTTCTGGACATACTTTACCCATGCATAAAATTAGATTGTTGGCTACCTGTTTTCTTCATTCACTTCAAGTACCTAGTCCCTTGACCCCACAAGTAAGAATTTAGGAAAAGATGGCATGTTTCAGTGAAATAAAAATGAATGTAAAAGCTTTATGGTCTGAGTTCAAGTCAGCTCAGACATTCATAGTCTCTGATGATGGACCAATCACTTAACCTCTTCGAAAGTCAGATTGCTCTTCTACAAAATAATCATAGTAAGACTTTCATAATTTATTTCCTCACAGAGGTTTTAGGGAAAGAAGTAATTTCCAAACCATACCCAGTGAAGTGTTATTACTATTTTCTATTGATAATAATGCTGCTACTAAAATAATAATAATAATAATAATAATAATAATAATACACAGCAGCTACTTCAAGTGGGCAGCTAGGTAGTAAAGTGAAGAAAGCACTGGTCTTAGAATTGGGAAAGCCACTCACTGTGTGCCCTTGGGTAAGTCACTTAACCCTGTTTGCCTCAATTTCCTCATCTATAAAATGAGTCAGAAAGGGAAATGGAGAACCACTCCAGTATCTTTCCCAAGAAAACTTCTAATGGGTAAATGAAGAATGATGCCTGACTGAGTGATAAAAACAACTTAAGCAAATGCCTTTTGAGTAAGTATAATCACCAGTTACTTTTAAGGGTGTTCTGCATTAATCTGCATGGAAAATGTTATGGCTATATATTTTTGAGGTGAGAAAGCGTAACATTAAGGCTCTCCATTAAGCTGTCAGTTAACGAGTAAACAGTGATCCCTGAGAGGGTTTAGTTCAAATCCTTTACCTAACTAGTCTTTGCATCTTTCTTTTACTTCCCCACCTACATAAGAAAATACTATTAAATTCATCTAGTTCTTCCTGTGAAATGTACATAGGCATATATATGTGTGTGTGAATGCATCTGTAGAAGGTAATAATCACAATAAAAATTTGATTAAGACAAGACATGGAAGTTATTTTTTGTTATAAAACTTAAACATATAAACAGAAAAGAGCTTTAAAATAGAAACTTGCAGTTAATTGTAGACTTAGGGTGTGAGCAGGTATTCACGTGTTTCAAGTATGGTTTGCTTCTTACTCTTCACAGGAGTCTGCAACTAATTCCTCTAAAAAATGTTAATAATTGAAGGATGTTAATTGAGGAGGTCCACAAGTTTGTTCTTTCCTTGTTATCCAGGCATACAATAAAATTCCACATTTCTTTGGTGAACAGAAAAAAGTATTTTCAGTTCTTACTTGTTACTTTGGAATCATTTGACCATTTTGGCAGTATATCATCCAGAACTGAGTGTATGGAAAAAAAAAAGTTTTGTAGGAAAAAAAAAATAAACCTGTACTGAAATGTCAGTTTCAAGGAGTGTTAAAAGGAAACCTAATCAACTTTCAACACATTGAACACAACCTTGGCATTAGACATCATAGATTTACTTCTTACTTTCTAACTTCTGAGGCTTATTATTAAATGCTTTCACAGCAATGAGATCATAAAAACATTAGACTGCTTGCTTACAGGTATATCCGACTTAGTGAACTTAAAGGGACACTACCAAGGCTAGTAAAGCTGAAATTAGACCTCTGGGCTTTATTCTGACTCTTGGGCATGCACAGTATGCTATCTGATTCACTTTACCCGCCTGCTTTGTTCTCTTGAGCCAGCAGGAGGGATTGACACTTAAGAGAATCTTTCTCTTTCAACCTGTGTGCTGGCTCCTTCGAGCTAAGCTGGGCAAGCAAAGCTTGTCAGAATGATAGGGCCCTGGGTTTGTTGTTCATGGGTCGCCCAGTTTAGAAACTAGGATTTTAGCCATGTTGCTCTTGATATTTTTTTTCTTTTCAGCATTGGGGGATTATTTTAGCTTTGTGCTTATTTCTCCTTTTTCACACACACACACACACACACACACACACACACACACACACACACACACACACACACANCTCCTTTTTCACACACACACACACACACACACACACACACACACACACACACACACATTTTCACAGGAGGTTTAAATGAATAGTTCACAAAATGATGCACAAGTCACATAAAGAATGTGAAATATGGTATTTTAAATAAATTCTTCCCCAAGGCAATACTAGCATTTATAACTGAAAAGGGCCCAAGATAGGAATAAAGGGGAAGGAAGCTCAAGAAAAACCATAAACTTTGTTAGTCAAATTAAAATACCATCACAGGATTGATTCAGTTTTAAGCTAGGTACTTAGATGGCTATATTATACTTCTATTCAGGGTTAGAACAAGGGTTAACAATCTTTTAAAAGCAAAGAGATCTTTTTGGTAATAATACTAGAATACTAATTTTTAAGGTGCAGTATTATCCTCACATATTTTTTAAAATTGATGTCAAGTCAGTTTTCCACCACTTTTATCTATAATAGCATATTCATTGTAATATGTTGAATTTATTTATATTATTGCAATATAATTTTTTAAAGAAAAGAAATGGCAATTATATATTTCCTCTAGAAGGTTACTGAAATGCAGAATTTTACTACTGAATGCTGAAATGCTGAAAATTACTACTGAAATGCATTCAAAAAAGTGTAAACAGAAAAGATTCTCCTGGAATGCTCCTACAGCCTTTTATCTAAGGTATTAATGAACATAATTTAGTGTAGTATATAGCAAAAAGAGCTAGATTTTGAAATCAGGAAATTGGAACTCACATTAGACTTTCTACCTGTGTGTCCCTGGGCAAATTAGTTAACTTCTCTGAACTATAGTTTTGATTTTCTTTTCTTTTGTAAAATGAGGAATAGAGGATCTTTAAAATCTTTTCTAGCTCTACATCCTATGATCCCTATAATGAGAAAGTCAGATTAATCAGTGAGTCAGTGAATAAGCATTTGCTAAGAGCCCTTTATATGTGAGGCACTGTACTAACTCCTGGAAATAAGGTAAAAAAAGAAAAAAATACTTGCTCTGAAATCATAATTTAATGGGGCAAAGTATAAAACAACTATATGTACAAACAAGCTATATACAGGATAATAGAAAAATAATCAACAGAATATTCTGCTTACTTTAAGGAGGAACAAGAAAGAATGGGACTTAAAGGAAGGCAGAAATGAGAATTAATAGCTTTTGTAGCATAGGAGACAGCCAGGGGGAAATGTCCAAGAGCCAGGAGATGGAGTGTCTTGGTTAAGAAGCAATGAGGACAATATCTTTGGATTGAAGACTATGTGGGGACGTGAGGGGATAGGTAGGTGAAAAATGACTGGAAAGGTGGGGGACAGTTCATGAGTGTTTTGCTCATGTTTAACTAGATAGTGCTATTTCATGAGGGCTTTGATTGCCAAACTGAAGAGTTTATAATTCACTGGAGTTTATTGAATGAAGGAAGAGGGTGCAGTAAGGGGGAGTTGGGAAAGAGACAGAGAGGATGAGATAGTCAGGCCTATTCTATAGGAAAAACTCTTTAGATTTTGTGTGGAGGATAGACTGGAGTGAGAAAAGACTTGTGACCAGAAAAGCCACCAGGAGACTGTTGCAATATTTCGTGTAAGAGGTGATGAGGACCTGGACCAGGTGGTAATAGTATTAGAGGAGAGAAGGATGTGTTACAGTTAGATTAATTCATTGAACTTTTGCAGGAAGGGAAAGCCTAGCACTGGGAACATGATGAATAGAACAAGAAATTTGGGATTTTGGTGGGGAAATGAAGTATAAAATGGAGAAGTCTTAGGCTTTGGTGTGTGTGTGTGGGGGGGTCCATCTGTCTATCTACCTATCTCCTCCCCTACCTTTCCAGTCCTTTTACACCTTACCAGTCGTCTCCACTCCACATTCTCTTTGATCCAATGACACTGGTCTCTTGTCTGTTCCATGAACAAGACACTCCATCATCTGGCTCCCAGCATTTTCACCATTTGTCCCCATGCCTGAATTACTCTCTTCTCTGCCCTCTGGCTTCCTTGGCTTCTTTCAAGTGTCAGCTGAAATCCTATCTTCTCCAGGAATCCTTTAATCAATTCATCTTCATTCTAATACCTTCCCTTTGGTAATTATTATCTATTTATCCTGTACATAGCTCGTTTGAAAATAACCATTTGCTTGTTGTCTTCCCCATTAGACTGGCAACTTCTTAAGGACAGGAACTGGCTTTTGGTTTTCTTTGTGTTCTGAGAGCTTAGCATGGCTGGTAGTAAGTGCTTTATAATGACTATGATTATATGTTTTATAGTTGGGGTTGTTAAGGGAAACATAAATAGGGGCAAGAGATCTACCAAGAATTGTCCAACAGCATTGTATTTGGGAAGAATAGGTTTGGAGGGTATTGAACTCTATTCCATAAACAGTCAATTTATCAACATATATCTACCATAAACTAATCACTTAACCTCTCAGTTTCTGTTTCATTACCTGTAAAATGGGTAAAATGATGGCAGGCTTTCCCTCCTTTCAAAAGTTTCATTTTAATCTAACACACCTCCTTCTCTCTAATACTATCATATGGTCTAGCTTCTCATCATCTCACTCCTGAATTATAGCAATAGCCTGCTGGTTGCTCTTCTGGCCACAAGTCTTTTCTCATTTCAGTCCATCTTCCACCCAAAAGTTAAAGAACTTTTGCTATAGAATAGATCTGACTATATCATCCTCTCTGTTCCTTTCTCAACTCCCCCTTACTGTGCCACTTGGCCCACCTATCTCACTAAGTTGTTGTGAGGAAAAGTGAGATAACATGTAAAGAATTCTGCAAATCTTAAAAAAAGTGCCATATATATGTTACTTCATTATTAGAATAAAAAAAAACGAACTGAACATGCAAATTATAGCAAAAAGTAGAAAATCAACTAAATAACCACAAAATATGCACCAAATACAAAATGTTGAAAATTAAAGAAATGAAATAGAAACCACACAATTAGAAACAAAATTAAAAGTCATATTTTTAGAAGAAGATTAATAGAATCAAGAGAACCTAGTAATTAAAGAACTATCCTTAGAGTAAGGAAGACTTTTGTTTAAGGCATGCCTTTTCCAATATTGATGGTGTGCCCTGGACACAATCCTTAACCTTTCAACATTACCCCCACTCACATACAAATATCCCCAAAAGTAGCTCTTTAAAACTGTACAGAAAAGTGTTGATTTACATTGAAAGAAAGCATAAAGTCACAAATCTGAAACAAAAACAAAATTAAGGTAACAAAATATCCAAAACTACTCAATAATTAGTTCAAATGATGTATGTGATATGTGTTCATCTACTTTACTCACTCATAGCAGATGTGGAAAGGTTGATTATATATTTACACACATGCACACACACACATTCACACAATGTCAGAGAAAGTAATCCCTCAGTATAACTACAGATAATGCATATTTGGGTTAAACTGCCAAGATGTACATAAGGTTTGTATCAATATAATTTCAAAATTTCACTTAAATAAAGGCATAAAATAAAATATTAAAGATAGACATAAAGGGAGGAATATTAATTTCTTGTTCAACCATAATAAAATAATATAAATTAATTTCTAGAAATAAATACTTCAAATAAAGGAAGGAATATTCAATTATCATTGTTGAGTCACACCAAAATAGCACAAATCATATTATCTCAATTAATCCTATATAAACTTAGTGCTATACAAATCAAAATTATAAGGAAATTCTTTAAAGAATTAAAAAAATGAAAATAATTCAACTCAAGGAACCATATATCAGTCTATATTACAAAATAATAGTCATAAAATTATCTGTTACAAATTAAAAATTTTTAGATAAATATAGTATCAAAATCAGAAACAATTGGATTCAATGTAGCCCACTGTTTTATGAACACAAGAACGTAAACTAATGGGAACTAAAACTAATTTGGACAAAAACTATAGGGAAAAGAGGAAAGCAATTTGGTAGAAAATAAATTTAGACCAGCATTTAACAACATATATCATAATGAGTTCTAAAAGACCTAATAAAAGTGAACATCGTAAGAAGAAAATATTAGAAGAAAATGAGATCATGTATATCACAACTATTGTTAACAGGAAAATTCTTAACCAAACAAGAAAAATGAGAAAATATTACAAATGGACTATTAATGCTAAATTTTAAGAGTTTTACACAAAAATATACATCATTAGACTTATAAAATAAACTGTCTTTGGGGAAGAGAATATCCACATTAAATATCTGTTAGGATTTAATATATAGAGAATTAGTATAAATGTATAAAATCAAAGATAATCCCCCAATGGATACTCAAAAGATATAAACAAATAATTTTAAAACAATTGCACATTAATAACAATGAAGGGGAAATTTACAATTTATTAGTAAAAATAAAAATATTTATGAAAACAAACCAGATGTTTCACTTTATATAAGCAAATTGATTTGGAAATTAACAATGTTGATGATATATGGGAAACACAAGCATGTTAATAATTCAACTGTGAATTTGTCCAATCATTCTATGAAACAATTTGGAATTAAGTGAGAAAAGACACTAAATAATTGGCTCAAAAATCCTAATACTAGATATATGTTCCAAAGGGGATATGCCAGAAAGGATACATATATAACAAGTATTCATATAATCATTCTGTGTGATACCAAAAAACCTGAAACAAAATATGTGCCCATAAGGTGGGACATGACTGAGTAGTGAGATTTAAATATAATTGAATATTGTTGCTCCATTTCAAAATGACAAATAAGAATCAAGAGAGATACAGAAATGCATGTATGAAATGACACCAAGTGAAGCAAGATAACAAGGCACCCAATGATGTAAATAGTATAAACAAAGGCAATGCTAAAAGGAAGTGTACCACTTTATTGATTCCAAAGAAGAAACAAGAAAGCATTTCACCGCCTTCCAAAAAATTATATTTATTTATTTATTCAGTTTAATGTAGAAACAATTTTTGAAAATTATTTCTGACATTTTAAGATTCAGATTTTCTCCTTTCTCTTCCCCAATATAGATTATATCACTACTTTCATGCAATACATATTTCCATACTACTCATGTCATATATAATTCATACAATAAAAATATCATTAAGAAAATAAAATGAAAGATTGCATGGCTTTGATGTATCTCAGACTCCAATAATTTCTTCCTTCGCTGTGGATAGCATTTTCATCATGATTCCCTCGTGTTTATCTTGGAAACTTGCTTTACTTGCATTATCATGATTTAGTTTTTCACAGTTGATTATCATATAATATTTCTGCTACTGTAAAAATTATTCAGGTTCTGCTCACTTCATTTTGCATCAGTTCATATCAGATTTTCCAGGTTCTTCTGAACCCATCCTGTTCATCATTTCTTATGGTGCCATAGTACTCCTTTACAACCATGTCCCAAAACTTGTTCATCCATCCCCCAAGTGATGGACAACCCCTCAGTTTCCAATTCTTTGTCCCTACAAAAATTGCTGTTAAAAATATTTTGTGCCAGGTAGCCTTTTTTCCCTTATCTGGGATATAGACCCAGTAGTGATACTGCTGAGTCAAAAGACATGCATAATTTTATGGCCTTTTGAGCCTGGTTATATATTGCTCTCCAGAATCAGTTCACAGTTCTACCAACAGTGTATTAGTATTTCAATTTTTCCACATTGCCTCCCAGCACTTATTGTTTTTCTTTTTGGTTATGTTAAGTCAAGCCAATAGGTGTGAGGTGGCATCTCAAAGTTGTTTTAATTTGCATTTCTCTAAAAGTGATTCAAGTATATATGTATATATGTATATATGTGTATATATTTTTTCTGAGAACTCCCTGTTCATATCCTTTAACCATTTTTCAATTGAGAAATGCTTTGTGTTTTTATACATTTAATTGAGTTGTCTATATATTTGAGAAATGAGTCTCTTGTCAGAGACATTTGCTATAATTTCCCCCCAAAATTTGTTGTTTACCTTCTAATGTTTTTGCATTGGTTTTGTTTATACAAAAACTTTTTTTTATTTGTGTAATAAAAATCATTCATTTCACTTTTTGCAATGTTCTCTGTTTCTTGTTGAGTAATAAATTCTTCCCTTATCCATAAATGTGATAGAAAAAATGTTTCATGTTCTCCTAACTTGATAATAATACCCCCCCTTTATTTCTAAATTAATTATCCATTCTGACTTTTTCCTGGTATGTGCCATGAGGTGTTAGTCTATACTTAGTTTCTACCACACCGTTTTCCAGTTTTCCCAGCAGTTTTTGTCAGAGTTCTTTCCGCAAAAGCTTTTAACATATAGTTGTTATGAACATTAACTGCAATGTATTGATTACCTTATCTTTTCCACTGATCCCCTACTCTGTTTATTAGCCAGTACCAGATTGTTTTGATGAGTACTGATATAGCTAAGACTCCTTCCTTAATATTTTTTCATTAATTTCCTTGAAATTCATAGCCCTTTCTTTTTCCACATGAATTTTGTTCTTAATTTTTCTAGTTGTGTGAGATAATTTTCAGGTACTTTCATTGGTATGGAACTGAATAGTAAATTAATTTAGGTAGAATTCTCATTTATTATTATATTGACTCACTCAATCCATGAGCAATTAACTTTTTTTTTCAATTTTTTAGGTCTGACTATATTTGTATGAAGGATATTTAGGCCTTTTGTTCATATAATTGCTGAGTTTGTTTTGGCTGGTAAATTCCCAGGTATTATGTATTGTCTACAGTTATTTTAAATGGAATTTCCTTTTCTATTTCTTGCTGTTGGAATTTATTGGTGGTAAATAGAAATGCTGATGATTTACATGATTTTGTTTTAAATCCTGTGACTTTGCTGAAGGTGCTAAATATTTTGAAATTTTTTTTGTTAAGTATCCAATGTTCTCTAAGTTTACCATCATATCATTTCTAAAGGGTGATAATATGTTTTCATTGCCTGTTCTAATTCCTTCAGTCTCTTTTTCTGCTCCTATTGTTATAGCTAGAATTTCTAGTATAATAAAAAAATGCTGATGTTGATAACTGGCATTCTTGCTTTACCTCTGATCTTATTGGGAAGGGTTTTAGTTTATCTCAATGACATTTAATGTTTCCTGATGGTTTTAGGTAGATGTAATTTCTCATTTTAAGTAAGTTTCCATTTATTCAAATGTTTTTTAATATTTTTATGAAGAATGGGTATTGTATTTTGTCTAATGCTTTTTATGAAACTCTTAATATAATTATATGGTTTCTGTTGGTTCTGTTATGATATGGTCAGTTATGCTGATGATTTCCTTAATATGGAACCATCCCTGAATTCCTAGTATAAAACTCAAATCCTCATGAGGTATGGTTTTTGTGATATAATGTTGTAATCTCCCTGCTAGCATTTTATTTAAACATTTTGGGTCAATATTCAATAGAGATTGGTATATATTTTTCTTTGTTTTAATTTTTCCTTTTTTCAGTATCAGTTCTATATTTGTGTCATAAAAAAGTTTGGAGGAATTCTCTTTTCCCCTACTTTACCAAAAAATTTATGTACTGTTGGAATAAGTTATATTGTGAATGTTTGATACAATTCACTTCTAAATTCATCTGGCCCTGAAGTCGTTTTTTTAGGGAGTTCTTTGATGGTTTGTTAAATTTCTTTTTCTTTTTCTGTAATCATTTTTAAAAGTATTCTATTTTTATTTTTTAATCTGGGTATTATATACATATATTATACACACACACACACACATATATATATATNTTGTAATCTCCCTGCTAGCATTTTATTTAAACATTTTGGGTCAATATTCAATAGAGATTGGTATATATTTTTCTTTGTTTTAATTTTTCCTTTTTTCAGTATCAGTTCTATATTTGTGTCATAAAAAAGTTTGGAGGAATTCTCTTTTCCCCTACTTTACCAAAAAATTTACGTACTGTTGGAATAAGTTATATTGTGAATGTTTGATACAATTCACTTCTAAATTCATCTGGCCCTGAAGTCGTTTTTTTAGGGAGTTCTTTGATGGTTTGTTAAATTTCTTTTTCTTTTTCTGTAATCATTTTTAAAAGTATTCTATTTTTATTTTGTTAATCTGGGTATTATATACATATACTACACACACACACACACACATACATACATATATATATATATATATATATATATATATATACATATATTTCACTTAGATTGTCAGACTTAATGGCATATCAATGGACCAAATAACTTCCAATAATTGTTTTAATTTCTTCTTCACTGGTTGTGATTTTGTCTACTAGTATTTTGGTGTATTTTTTTAAATCAAGTCAATCAATGGTTTACTTATTTTATTTATTTTTCATAAAAAAGTAAATCTTTATCTTTATTACTTAAATGATTTTCTTACTTTCAGTTTTATTAATTTCTCCCTTTATTTCCAATTTGGTCTTTAATTCATTCACCTGCTCTTTCTCCATTTTATTGATGTAAATATTTAGAGATAGAAATTGTTCCCTAAATTCCATTTTGTCTGCATCCCATGAATTTTGTATTATTGTTTCCTCATTGCCATTTTCTTTAATGAAATTGTAGATTGTTTCTATGATTTGTTGTTTGATCCAGTTGTTCTCTAGGATAGTGTTCATTTTCTATTTTTTTATTATTTCTACTACCCTTTGAGTATAATTTTTATTACATTATGTTCTAGAAAGTATATTGTACTTTTCTACATTTGGTTGTGAGTTCTTTTATGCCCTATTATATGGTCAGTTATTTTGAAAGTACCATGTACTGCTGAGAAAAAGGTATTTTCCTTTCTATTCCCTTTCAGTTTTTTCCAGAGGCCTATCATCAAAGTTTTGTAAAGTTCTATTTACTTCTTTAACTTCTTTCATAGCTTTTTTATTGGATTTATCTACTTCTTAGAGAGGAAGTTAAAGATCTCCTACTAATAATATTTTATTATTTATTTCTTACTATAATTAATATAGCTTTTTCTTTAGGAATCTGGATACTATGCCATTTAGTACATATATGTTTGGTATTGATATTGTTTCTTTGTCTATGGTACCTTTTATCAAGACATAATTATAATCCTTATCTCTTTTGACAAGATCAGTTTTTACCTTTGCTTTTTTTGAAATCATAATTTCTACCCTTGTTTATTTTACATTAGCTGAGGCACCTCAGCTAGAGATTCTTCTGCAGGCCCTTATTTTTACTCCGTGCGTATCTCCCTGATTCAAATGTGTTTCTTACAGGAAATGTATTGTGGGATTCTGGTTTGTAATCAGCTCTGCTATCCTTTTTCATTTTTTGGGTGAGTTCATTCTATTCATATTTACAATTATGAATACTAATTGAGTTTCCCTTCATCTTATTTTCTCATCTTTTCTCTCTGTTAATAGATGTTTTGTTTTTTGATGAACAGTCCCCCTAATTCACCCTCCTTTTTGTCCATAACTCCTTTCCTTTATTATCCCTACCCTCTTGTAATGTATCCTCCTTTTCATTGCTTTGATAGAGAAAAAAATTTAAGTACTTTAGATATCTTGAATACTTTAAGTACATTACCTTTCTTAAGTATCATAAATATCTAATTATTTCAATCATCACCTCCCCAGATATGAATGTACTCAATTCCACATAAATTAAAGTCTCAAGTACTCACTTTACCTTTTTATGCTACTCTTGAATATCAAATTTGCTCTTCAATTTTTCTTTCAGCTCTGGTTTCTTGGTTTCATTAAAGTTTAAAATTCCTTAACTTCATTAAATGCCATTTCTCTCCCAGAAGGATTATGCTCAGTTTTGTTAGGTATATAGATCCTTTTCCTTTCAAAATGTCAAATTCTATGCCTTCTTGTCCTTTAATGTAGAAGCTATGAGATCCTGTGTAATCCTGACTGTGGCTTCACAATATTTGAATTGTTTCCTTCTGACTGCTTATAGTATTTTTCCCCTTGCCCCTTGGAGTTCTAGAGGTAATTTGGAGTCCTTAGGTAATTTATTTTGGAGGAGGTGATGATCATTGGATTCTCTCAATATCTATTTTTCTCTTATTTGAAATATCAGGGCATTTTTGCTGATGATTTTTTGTAATATGGTGTGTAGGCCCTTTTAGGTATTCCAATGATTCTTAGATTATCTCTTCTGAGTCTATTTTCCAGATCAGTATTTTTCCAGGGATGTATTTTAAATTTTCTTCTATTTTTTATTTTTCAAAAATTTCTCTTGTTGTTTTCTGATATCTTGTGGATATCTTATATCTGTGAGATAGCTTCTGTTTGTCCAATTCTAATTTTTAGGAAGTTATTTTCTTCCTTGAGTTTTTGTGTCTCCTTTTTCATTTGGCCAATCCTACTGTCTAAAAAAAATTTCTTCAGTGTTTTTGTTTGTTTGTTTGTTTTTGCCTCCATTTCCATTTGATTCATTCTATTACTTAGAGATTTTTTTCAATATATTTTGTGCCTCTCTTTATCTTTGCACTATTCTAGTTTTTGGAAAGTTGATTTCTTCAGTGAATTTCCACTCACCTGTTGAGTTTTTCTGCCAATTCATTTATTATTTGTTTTTAAGCTTCTTTTCAAATTATTTTGGGGTTCTTTTGGGGCCTGACAAACATTCACACTTTCCTTTGAGATTTCATAAATATTTTCTTTTTGGCATTGTTGTCCTCTTCTGATTTTGTATTTTGACCTTCTCTGTCACTAAAGTAACTTTCTAGTGTCAGGTTATTGTTTCTTGTCTTTTGTTTATTTTTCTAGTTACTTTCTTTCCCATTACCTTATCTCACTGTTAGTGGGGACACTGTTCCAAGCTTGCAAACTACTCTTCTATCATACTTGGAGTGTGTCTGACCACTTTTATTTTCCATAGCATGTCTTTCAAGGACATGACTCTGTCAGCTTGCTCTGGGAGGCTTGTAGTTTTTTTGTCCAGCTATATTTAGCACCCTGTAACATCAATTCCCCTGATATTTCATGGACTAGGCTTGTCCTTGCTCTGTTGCTTTCTTGCCCCTTCCATATGGCTTAAGTCAGGCAAGTCCCCTGCTCTAGCATCTGTTCCCTCAGGCATCTGCTGACACATGGGAGTAAGTAGGTTCCTGCAGTGGGCAGGTTCCTAGATCTTGTCCCATAATGCTTCAGGAATTTGTAGTTTTCCTGTCTTATCTGCCTTCTATATCTATGTCAACTGGCTCTTGTTGTACTCTTTCTCATTCTGAAGCTTTGTAGCCTCCAATGGTTACAGCAAGTTAGACTGGTCCAGGTTTGGCCAGTTCTCATTGATGCTGTCCTGCCTGAGGTACATTTCCTTCTTACTCAAGTGAAATGTATTCTTTCTGCTTTTTTGTTGCTTTGAGAAGAGTTATTTTCTTTGTGTGTGTAGGGATCAGGGGAGCAGAATGCCCTTCATTCTACCATCTTTGCTCCCAGCATGACAGCTTCCTCTATTTTAAAAAGAGAGGGTCAACTTAGCTACAGTGTTATTTGAGATAGTACAATGGATGGAGAGAGTACTAGATTTGGAATCAGAAAGATCTGGATTCTCTAAATATTAGAGACTTAGAACACTTTCTCATGTGCTTAATGATAGTTTTTAGTTTTTATTATTTATTAGAGAAATGCAAATCAAAACAACTCTGAGGTATCACCTCACACCCAGCAGACTGGCTAAAATGACAGCAGGGGAGAGTAATGAATGTTGGAGGGGTTGTGGCAAATTTGGGACATTAATGCATGGCTGGTGGAGTTGTGAACTGATCCAACCATTCTGGATGGCAATTTGGAACTATGCCCAAAGGGCACTAAAAGATTGCCTGCCCTTTGATCCAGCCATACCATTGATGGGTTTGTACCCCAAAGATATCTTAGAGAAAAAGACTTGTACAAAAATATTTATAGCCTCTCTTTGTGGTGGCTAAAAACTGGAAAACAAGGGTATGCCTATCAATTGGGGAACAGCTGAACAAATTGTGGTATCTGTTGGTGATGGAATACTATTGTGTTCAAAGGAGTCATGAACTGGAGGAATTCCATGTGAACTGGAACAACCTCCAGGAATTGATACAGAGTGAAAGGAGCAGAACCAGGAGAACATTGTACACAAAGACGGATACATTGTGCTAAAATCAAATGTAATGGACTTCTTAACTAGCAGCATTGCAATGATCCATAACAATTCTGAGGGATTTATGGAAAAGAATGCTACCCACATTCAGAGGAAGAACTACAGGAGTGGAAACACAGAAGAAAAACTACTGCTTGAACACATTGGTTGATGTGGACATGATTGGGGAAGTAAACTCTAAACAACCACCCTAGTACAACTATCAATAATATGGAAATAGGTCTTGATCAATGATACATGAATAATCCAGTGGAAATGCATGTCAGCTGGGGTGGATGTGGGTGGTAGAGAGAGCAAGAACATGAATCATGTAACCATGGAAAAATGTTTTCTAAAAAATAAAAAAAGAATTAAAAAAATAAAGATCTGGATTCAATCTAACCTGTAACACTAGCTGTGACCCAGGGCAAGTCACTTAACTTCTGTTTACCTCATTTTATTTATGTGTAAATTAAGATAATAATAGCACGTAGGTCCCAGATTCATATGAGAGTTAAACAGGACAATATATTTAAAGTGTTTTACAAACTTTAAAGCATTACTTAAATGCTAGATGCATGTAGAACAATTTTGTCCTAAAATGGAAGTCTCTTTTGAGGTGGAAAAGTGGGATTGATCCAGAAAACACTGTGATATATGAACAAAAGAAATTAACAAAATGAATTAACACACATTTTTAAAATAATAAGAAAAAAAGAAATGTATTACCTCTACCTGTTGGTATCCTTTTCATCAGGACATATCAATTACCACCACTTTGAATCCTACCCTGATTCATTCAGGTAAAAGTGAATTTTCCCTTACTAAATTTTCATCTAGATCTCTTCTTGCCCTCTATTAAAATCTACACTGCATTTTATTTCTTAATATACAAATTATATCTTCTAATATGATTGCTACTACATAAATTTAGTCACTGCTCAGGGGCAGGCATTTTGTTGAACTTGGCTTATTTTGATGGAAATAATTGTTATTAAAGTTAGAAGTCTTAATATTTGAGAACATTGATTCTTGGAAGTAAAGAAATAAAGCCACATAGTCTCTCATTTAAAGCTGTTTTCTTGTGCTAGGGGTATATTCCTAAATAGTCTAACGTTTCACTAAAGACTTGGATAATTGTCAGTATAAACAAAATATAGACAAAAATCTAGCATTTTTATCTGAAATGATCAATATATTTTACATGGACATAATCCTTATGAAATTTAGCTCTTACTATATACTAAAAGCTTAAAAGCAAGGAGAGAATAGTAGATTGTAGTTTAAAGTTGGAAGGAACCAGCCCACTAGTCCAAACTATACCTTAAAAAGAATTCTCCCTACAATATAACAGACTAATGGCTATCCAGGCTTAACACAAAGATCTCCAATAAGTAGGAATCTACTATCTCCCAATGTAGTCCATTCGATTTTGGGAAAGCAGCATAACTATTAGGAAATTTTGTTCACATTTAGCCATTATTTTCCTCCTAAGCTTGTTCTGCTTCCTTAGGGAAAAACAAAACAGGTATAATAATTTTCCTTTTCCACATAACGAATCTTTAAATACTTGAAGTTAGTTATCATGTTCCCCTTTTGTCTTCTCTTCTACAGAGAAAACAGTGCCAATTCCTTTATACTATCCTCATTTGGCATGAACTTCATACTCTTCACCATCTTGATTGCCTTCCTCTCTGGATAATAACTTTTCAAAATATAATCTCTCATATTTACATAGGGATTTAAAATTTCAAAACACTTTAAAAATATCTCATTTAATCCTCATAAACATGCATATTGGTGCTGTTTATATTCTGATAATATAGAGGGGGAAACTGACAGTTAAAGATATTAAATACTTTGCCAGGTTTACTCAAGTATTAAGTCTGAGGCAGAATTAAATATACATCTTCTTCTAGAAATCTATCTATGATGCAAAAGATGATCAATATTCTTTTTAAATGTTGTACCCAAAGTGAGCACAATAATCTACATATCGTCTGATCACAGCAGAGTAGTTTGGGACTATCACTTTCTTATCCCTGGAATTTATATACTTTTCTTCAAGTGGTCCAAGATCAGGTTAACTTATTTAGTTAAATCAAACATTTGGCACATAGTGGATTTGTATTATAACAAAACCCTCAGATTTTGTTCCAAAGAACATATTCCTTACCATGCCTCTCCTATCTTATGCTTGTGATGTCAGTTTTTCTAACCATAATATACAATGTTAGGGCAGTTGGGTGGTGGAATGGATGGAATACAGAGACTGGAGTCAGGAAGACTTGTCTTTGTGAATTCAAATCTGGCCTTATACACTAGTTGGATTATCTTGGGCAAGTCACTTAACCCTATTTTGCCTCAGTTTCCCCATATGTAAAATGAGTTAGAGAAGAGAATGGAAAACTACTTCACTGTTTTGCCAAGAAAACCTCAAATGGACTCACAAATATTTGGACACAACCTAAACTACTGAACAACAACCTCAAAATAAGACTTAAAATTTATCCTTATTAAATACATCTTAATCTGGAAAAATGATATAAATCTGTTAAGAAGTATTCAGATCTTGTCCAAGCCAAACATTTATTAGCTATCCATCCTTACTATGTGTCATTTGAAAATTTGATTATCATGATATCCATGTCTTTAAAAAACTCTAATATTATCTGAACCCAGCTATGCTTGACTATTTCATTACTAATATTATTTATAAAAATATCATTTTAAATGAATCATATCTTATGTTAACACATATATTCACCCTAATTCTAAGGAATATTATTACTTTAGTCTTTTATTATGAGATTCCATAGTTATTGACTGAATATGTGAGTTGTTTGAAAGTAGTCTCTTGAAGTAGCAGTTTTTGACAGGAATGGTCAATCAAGGATTTTTCCCCTTCCCATGTTCATTTTTCAAAATATAAGCAAATTCTTAAGGGAAAATATTTTTCTTTTTTGCTCTATTCTTCTCTCTTCTCCATCTGTCTTTGCTGACTGTGCCAAGAGAAGAAAGGGACAGATTGCCTGGGATTATACCAACACAGAAGAGTCACTCCTTCTTTATTCTTTTGCCGAGGCCAGTACTGTCTCATTCAGCTTCTAATAAGTTTTTTGTTTGTTTTTGACAGAAGCAATGTAGGCAACTAGCACCACATTTGTTCTCCATTTTCCAATATTTCTTATATTTTCAGTGGTGCTTTAAGACACCTCAAATTCAATCTAAGTATTAAAATATCATTGAACTAGTAGTCAGAAGACCTTTGGTCAGTCATAAGATTGTAGAATTCAACCTGGAGATGATCTAAGCCAACAGTGGTAGCAGTGCTATCAAATTAAAATAGACTGAACTGACCTTGAAACCCACTAATATTATCTATGTTATGTTGTCTTTATTTATTTTGTCAAACACTTCTCATTTACATTTCAATCTGGTTCAGGCACATTCAGGAATTTTGATACCTTTGAAGTCCAGTCACCTCATTTTATAGGTGAGGAAATTAGGACAAAGTAGTTAAGTGACTTTTCTGTGGTTATACAAGTGATAATTAATTTGTGTATATAAGTATTATATATAATACATATGTATGTGTATGTGTATGTATATGTGTGTGTGTGTGTATCCATAAATGCAATACAGGAATAGGTGAGAGGTTTTTTTCTTACCTAATTTTAAAAAAGAAAACTAAAGGAAAGAAATTTTTAAATAAAAATGAGAAAATTATTTTTTAAAAAAAGAAAAAATTTACTCAGCCACCTAGGGAAAAAAGAGAAGAGGAAAGGAAGGGAAAGGGGGAGAGGAAAGAGATGGAAGAGGAGAGCAGGGGAGAGGAGAGGAATTGAAAGGAAAGGAGAGGGGATGAGAGGACAGGAGAGGAGAGAACAGGACAGGTCAGGACAGGACAGGACAGGAGATGAGAGGAGACGAGATGAGAGGAGAGGACAGAAGAGGAGAGGACCTGAGAAGAGAGGAGAGAAGAGGGTAATAGAAGGGAGAAGAGACACCCAAAATGGTCAGTTTTTCTCTTTGGCTTTTACAATGAGAGATCTCTCCAAAAAAATCATCTAATGTAAATAGTAGAAATGGCTTATGTGGCCAGCTCTTCAATATCCAGGGGGTCCTCTAGCCCTCGGGGAAAGGACTTGGACACTTCAAGAGGTGATATATGGATATTTATAATGATAATATAATCCAAAGCAACTCTGATAACCCCTTGTGCAGATGGGAACCTCCACAGTGCAGCCTCCCCCTATTTCTTCAACAATGATACCTGTGATTGACAGTTATATGAGAGTGTTCCAGTGGTTACCTTTGCCCTTTCAGGGCCAGTTTGTCATGATTTAACCCTAGATCTCCCTTCCCTACCCCAAGGTAAAGATATTCTTGTGCTGGGGTAAGGCAAGGATGTTGGATGAAGGAGACTATATTTGTACCTACAACTTGGGGAATTAGAGGACAATCCACAAGCCTGATTCACCTCTCTTGATGTCACATATATCTAAATGATACTGGCATAAAGTTTAATGAAAGTATCCCTGCCTGTTATCATGTTTATCATCTTTGCTTTGGGGAGACGGTGTGATTTATACTGTTGTATATTGGTATTGTACCTTAGTTTGCATGCTTGCTTTGCCATTTACAACCAGCATTACCTTGAAAATCACTTAATTTCTCTGAATCTCAGTGTTCTCAACTGCGAAATCAGAGAATTGGACTTGATCTCACCAAATTGTAGATTTAGAAATGGAAATTACATTTAACTTCATTGAGTTCAACTCCTTCATTTTACATTTAAGGAAATGTCACATAGAGGGTAAGCATCTGTGTCAGGACAGGAATCTAGGTTTTATTCCACTTCCAGTATCTTACTCATCACATCATGATACCTCATGATAACTCCCATTTCCAAATCAATAACCTCATGATATCATGAAAATGAATATATATATATATAATTTTTAAAGTCCATTTCCTTTTATGTTTACAGTTTTCATGCTGTCTTAAAGTTATAATAAATTCTCATTTTATTTAAATAAACTTTATTTAAATAAATTTAAAACCAAAAATAACTTGCATATAGTGTTTCATGAAAAGTAAGAAAAGATGGGAATTTTTATGAAAAATGGTAGGGTGTTGATACCTAACGTGTGGAAACCACTGACTGATTTATAGGGTTCTTGAAAGGATCAAATGAAATTACATGTATGAAAGTACTTTTAAAACTGCTAAGTTTAATACAAATGTAAACTGTTATCTTTACATTTAAGCTCCATCTTCATCTGTTAGGTTATAGCTACCTAATTATGTAATTAGGAAAATCAGTTAGCTGAAAGCAAAAAATAAATTATTGAAGAAAAGATATAGTTTCAGGGGTAACTAGGTAGCTGAGTGGACAGAGAGCCAAGTCTAGAGATGAGAGGTTCTAGGACCAAATCTGGCCTCCGATACTTCCTAGTTATGTGACCCTGGGCAAGTCACTTGATTTCCTTTGTCTAGCCTTTAGTTTCTCTTCTGCCTTGGAATCAATACTTTATAAAGATTCTAAGATGAAAGATAAGGTTTTACAAGAGGAAAGAAGAGAGAAGAGAAGAAGAGAAGAGAAGAGAAGAGAAGAGAAGAGAAGAGAAGAGAAGAGAAGAGAAGAGAAGAGAAGAGGAAAGAAAACAAAAAAGAAAGAAAAAGACCCAATTTCAGGCAAAAAAATCCATATTTGAACACTCATAAATTCATTCTTTTCATGTTTCTTTTGAGCTAATTCTCTATTTTCTACATTTTTAGTTAATCCATTTTAAGCAAATATATCGATTCATGTCTCTCATTGACCAAAGTGTATAATTCTCTATAATAAAGAATCAAATAATTTGAACAACTCTGGTGTTACACTTCTTTCATTTGAATTAATTTAGGACATGTGTTCCAACTTCATCACTCAAGCATGACAGAGATAAAAAATGCTTTTGGTATTCAACTTTTACTATTAAAAATCAATCATTAAAAAAATCATTTTAGGACAATCCTTAAACACAAGTATCCCCCAGTATCATTACAAGTTTGTTTGTTTGTTTTTTGTTTCTACTTGTCTTTTCACCAAGAATACATTGATCCTTTATTGGATTCAGGGTACTTCAAAAAAACATTTATTTTTTTACCTTATATTCCAGGCAGTATTACTAGAGAAAGACAAAGGCAAGATAATTATTTCTTTATTTAAATTTAAATTATTCAGATGGGAAATAGCATATACATAGACAAATAATTATAGAATATATACACAGATTTTTAGAGGCTGGAGTGAGTGGAGATGAGAGCTCTCACAACCAGGAGCCCAGTAAAAGTCATATGTAGGAAGTGGGACTTCATATCATTTTGAAGGAAGGTAAGAATTCCAAGAGGTAGAAGCAAGGAAAGAAAACACTTTATTTGTTTGTACAAAGTCATGGTGGTAGAAAATTCAGAGCAAAATCTAGCAAAGGTTCTCTGAGATAGACTGACCAAATAAGAATAGAACCAGAGAAAATAGTACTTCAAAAAACCCAGGCAGAAAAAAGGATTTGCAGGAGAAGGTTGATTAACATCATTATTTTGATGCAAAAAGGTCCAAAAAGAAGAAAACTGATTTGATATTCCTTAGAATATCACAAATGACACAAATAAATAAATAAAAAAATTTTATAGATTGAAGATGAATCAAAAAGTATATGAAAGCAATGAAGTGCAAAAATTCAGAAAACCTATGACTAGAGGATTATAAATTAAAAGCTGAAAGTGACTTGAGAGATCATTTAATCCAACTTCTTCATTTTATAGATGAAATTGAGATTCAGGAAGGATAGTTGGTAATTGCTCAGTTTCATTCAAGAAATAAGTGAAATTACCAGGGATTGAATCATTGTTGGAATCCTGAAATTACCAGTCAAATGATGAAGACATATAATTTAAACAGAAGGAATGCTAACAAGAATTGATTTCTTCAGTCATGTCCAATGGAGAGATTTCCAATCAGAGGACCAACGTAAACAGACACGAGTGCAAAAGCACATGGTATTCCTCTCTCTGCCACTTTGCTATATAAGGACTAGTCCATATCTAAATATTATTATCAATCACTCACTCTGAAGCAATAATAACAATAGTTTAGAGATCAAGAAGATAAATCAACAGTGATGTAAGTTGCTTGTTGTATCTCAATCAACAGAAAAATAAATGGAAATCTCTATTAACTTCTTAACAGGATCATGTATTATGATGAATAGGAAAAGGAAGAGTTACCTAAAGATATTAATGAGGTTGTACAGAGAATTCATTTACTAAATTAGATTTTATAGATACATGTAAAGAAGATTGAAGCATGGATAGATAATGGAGCACAAACACAAAAGTATTGCCTGGTCTTGTAAGAAGAATGCCAAGGGTCTTTGAATTCAAAATAGTTGATCTTACAGAAAAAGAACAAGAGAATCAATAAGGTTTTCACTTGTAAATCATAGGATCATTATATACAGTAGATGAGATTGTGATGATAGAAAAAATATGGAATTGCTTAATTTTCGTTTTGCTTCGATTTTCTTTGCCAAGAAAAAATTTTTTTCCGTGGGCTAGATAGGGCAAAACAAAAGCAAGAGTCAAAATCCATGCCATAGTCATATTTCAATATATTTTCTCCATCAGCAACATAGAACATGACCTAAAAATAATCAAAAATATAAAATAAAACCAAATCTATGTTCTAGATTATGTAATTTCCACTACCCTATTTACCACCCAACTGGTGAAGAAAAAAAAACACAAAACATCTTACCAATTTGAAATTTGTTAGCATGATGCGTCATCTTTTCAGCTTACCTGAATTTAGTCTCATTTTAATGTTGGTTTCATTTTTATTATTATAGTCATTGCCAATATTTTTATGTTCCTTATACTTTTTTCTTTATAAAGATTATAAATCTTTCTATTTCTTTGTAAATCCCTTACATTTATGATTTCCTATAGCATAATAGCATTTAATCACACAAATATATATTGTTAGCTCCTCCATTAGATTATGGGCTCTATCATTAGGCTGAGAGATCAACTATTTGATTGGGAGCTCCACTATTTATTTACTACCACACAATGAGTATCTCTTTATTTTCCAGTATTTGTTGACCACCACAAAAAATGTTGATATATTTTTCACAGGAATATTTTTCTCTGACTTTCCTGAGATATATGCCTAATAGTTAACACTTCATTAAGTTTTTTAATGTAAATTTCAAATTAGTTTTTGGAAATTATAATAATATTTCATATGTCCACCAATATAATGTATTTGCCCTCTGACGATCCCTCTAAAATTGACTATTTATGTCTTTAATGTCTTCAATAATAAGGCTACATTTTAGAGATGCTTTAATCTGTATTTTTCTCATGTGATTTGAGGAATTTTTCCATTAGTTTGTTGATTACTTGCATTAAATCTTTAGAAACTATTTGTTCCCCAGTAGATAAATATTCAAACTATTCAAAGAGTTCTCCCATGTCTGTTAACAGACTTAGATTTCTTTTAGTTTTTTTGTTTTTTGTTTACTTTTGTTAAAATTTAGGGGAGGCAGCTACATGGCTCAGTGGATTGGGAGCTGGGCCCAGAGATGAGAGGTCCTGAGTTCAAATTTGGCCTCAGACACATGCTAGGTGTGTGACCCTGGGAAAGTCACTCAACTCCCATTGTCTAGTCCTTACTGCTTTTCTGCCTTACAAGCAATATACAGTATTGATTCTAAGATGGAAGGTAAGGGTTTAAAATTTTTTTGGTTACTTCTTGTATTATTGGTGGACCAATGTGAAATATATTTTTAACTTGTTTAAGACCCTTGTCATGTCTAGATTAAAGGGAGCACCAATTAGTTTTGTTTTTTATTTATTTTCATTTGTCCTTATTTAACTGTACTTTTTCAACTTATTGTAGTATTTAATTTGTGGAAGCTTCTTTTGAAAGAATATAACTCCAATTCCTCCCTTTTGCTTAAAATCTTTATTCATTAAAAATCATCACCTTAGCAAGATATAATTTTAGGATTTCATCTAATCACTTTTTCTTTTTGGAATAATATATTCCAGTCTCTTTTTTGATTTATCATAGATAAGGAGTAGTCCTATGCTATGTAAGGAAGTTCATTAAGGGTTTGATTAAATATATGAGAATTCTAAGTTAATATTTTGGTCCCCAATTTAAAAATATTATAGCTCAAACCAAAATGACTTTTAGTTTGTTTACAAAGAGGTAGAAAGAGTGTAAGTAGAAAAATGTAAGGAGAGGGTAGAGAATATGTCTAGCCAGTCACACCAAATGTTGTTCCAGTGCCTGCCTCAGCCTGGCAGAGGTTGTTAACCCTCAACCAGAGGACCTGGTGTTCCACTCACATGGCCTCCTCCAAGAGGAGAAGACCTCTCCAAAACTAATCTCTCTAGAAGCCAGGAAAAGAAGATCAGCTACTCACTCACCCAAGATGAACTCCAAGGGAGAAGATTCAGGAGCATTCCTCCCAGAAACAGTCCAAGAACCAAAGGCCCAGTCCAAGCTGACTCATCAGGAGAAGATTCAAGCAGTAGATCAAAGGAGTAGGCCTAAAAGCCAAGGTCACCTCTAAGAGACAAGTCATCAGTTGAAGTTCCAAGCTGAAAATTCAAGCAAAGGACTCCTTGGTCAGGAATTTCAGAACTTTTTACAATCCTTTTTCCAGGTCCCTTCCTGACCCTTTATCCACTTTATGGGAACCAATTGCAGTCTTTAAATTTGCCTAGCACTGCCTAAGGGCAGGGCAGTCACCTCTGGGGTTGTCACCTCTCATCTTCTGAGGGTGTAAGTTCTTATCACAGGATTCACAAGTTTCTGACTGAGCTAAAAGGGTAGAACTCTCCAAGTAAGTGATTTGTGAACTCCCTTACTTAGTGTTAAGTAGGGGTGTTTAAGTTTTTGGTTAATTAACTCAAAATAGACAAAGAGAATAAAGAATTTCTTTTCACAGTTATATTAATTGAAAACTCCAGGCCATCCTCTTGTCTACTTGAAATATTTGTTTTTTGATGTCAAAGTTCTGAAATTTAAACACAATATTTCTTGGTGAGTTAAATACTGTATTTCTCAATAGAGCCCAATTTTGCATTCTATTTCTAAGACTTATAAATGTTATTGCATTATTCTTTAAATGATATTTAGACTTCTTGATTCATTGTGTTATTCTGAAAAACCTCTGATTCTCAAATTATCTTTGTTTTCCTGATCTCTAAGAGCATTTTTATCTTGTTTTAGACTCAGACTTTCTACCAAAATAGTTTTTAAGTTTTCTTCCTCATCCATATTTTTAGGCACAAATCTTTCATTCTTCTTTTCAAAGTCCCTATGGCTTTTGAGCTATTTTCTACATTTTCCAATATTTCTCTTTTTTTTGTTTGATTCCTATTTTGAAAGATCTATTCTCTACTCTAATTTTGCTTTTACTTTATTCTAATTTTTATATAATTTTGAATACAATAATTATTTTTAAAAACCTTGAAGATAAGAAAATGGAAGATGACAAAAGATATTTATGAACAGATATGTACATACATATGCATACATATATGTATACTTATGTATATACAGTAAAACCTCAAAAAATTATAAGCTCTTTTTTGGTAGCAGAGAATTAGAAATGAACAGGATGCCTATTAATTGGGAAGTGACTAAATAGGTTGTGATATATGATTGTGTAAGAGTATTTTTTTGCTATAAAAAATGATGATAAGTTAGGTTCAGAAAAATCTGTGACTTTGGGAGGTGGAGCCAAGATGGTGAAGTAATCCTCAGCAGCTCTATGCCACCATGAGAATCCCCTGAAGGAGACAGAGTGAAACAAATTTCAAGACAAGAAAAATCCAAAAGGTAATAAATGGACATCTGGGGTACTGGGTAAGAGGAGAGTAGACCCAGCAAGAAGCTGTAGCAAAGAGGGAAGAGCAAGCCAAGAGGAAGCCACACACCCCAACACCTCATATCTCCTGTTCAAGGTTCTGGAATCTATGCCCAAGCCAACATCCAGATACTGAGATCCTACCTGAGCAAATAGAGGTAAAAGCCAACCCATATCCCTTGAAATTTAAAACCTGTGAAGTCCAGAAACCCAGCCCAAGGAATTCTAATCTGGACTTGGGACAAGGATTTAATTCATACCTTGGGGTGGATTATAGTACTAAGTACTAAGTACTGATCTTTTTCTTAAAGCTCAGGGTAGAACCCCAAGACAGGATAATCAAGGGTGTTCCTGATTGGATCAAGTACACAGAGAGACCAAAACTTGAGACTAAGCTTTAGGCTACAATTTGATCAGTCCCTGACTTGATCAAGAGCAGAGTGACATCAAAAGCTTACACATAAGCCTGAGGCAAGTCTTTAAGCTATCAGAATCAGAAGGGCCAATTGAATCATCAAGGGGAAGAGGCTCTCAGAGCTCTCAGCCCTCAGACCATCACATCATACCCTCAAGCCTACCTATAAGTAGATAGGGGAAAAGAGGAAACAACAAAAAAAGCACCTAACTCTAAAGAATTTTTATGGAGAAAAAGAGCAAGGTGCTTTTTTGTTGTTTTCTCTTTTCCCCTATCTAATTATAGGTAGGCTTGAGGGTATGATGTGATGGTCTGAGGGCTGAGAGCTCTGAGAGCCTCTTCCCCTTGATGATTCAATTGGCCCTTCTGATTCTGAGTGTGAAAGCAAAGGAAACACACCCAAAGTCCAAAAGAAAAATATGGATTGGACATAGATTCTGGAAGAACGCAAAAAAGACTTCAAAAACCAATTAAGAGAGGCAGAGGAAAAGTGGGAAAGTGAAATGAAAGTGATACAAGGAGAAAAGAAAGTAATGCAAGAAGAAATACGCCAATTGAAAAAGGAAAACCAAAAACTGACAGGAAAATCAGGTTTTAAAAATCAGAATTGTCCATCTAGAAACTAATGATTTCATGAGAAATCAAGAAACAATAAAGTAGATTCAAAGGAATGAAAAAATAGAGAAAAACATGAAATATCTTATTGAAAAAACAACTGCCCTAGAAAATAGATCTTGGAGAGTCAATTTGAGAATTTTTGGACTACCTAAAAGCCATTATCAAGAAAAAAACCTTGAACATCAGATTACAAGAAATTATCCAAGATAACTGCCCAGAGATCCTTGAATAAGAAGATAAAATTGAAATTGAAATAATTCACAGATCACCTCCAGAAAGAAATCCTCAAATGACAACTTTGAGGAATATGATAGCTAAATTCAAGAGCCACAAAGCTAAGGAGAAAATTCTGCAAAAAGCCAGAAAGATCCCATTTAAATACCATGGAGCTAGAATCAAAATCACACAGGACCTAGCAGCTTCTATATTAAAGGATTAAAAGGCATGAAATATGATATTAAGGAAGGCAAAAGATTTGGTTTTACAAACCCAGAGTCACCTATCCAGCAAAACTGAGTATATTCTTTCAGGGAAAAAATGGGCATTCAATAAGATAGAAGATTTCCAAGCATCCCTAAGGAATAAGTCAGACCTAAACAAAAAATATGTAAGTCCAAACATGAGACACAAAAGAAGCCCAAAAAGGTCAATAAGAAAGAAAAATTTTAGGGACTCATTAAGGTCAAAAAGTTTATATATCTACATGGAAAAAGGATTTCTATAATTCTCAAAAATTACTCTAATAGATAGAAGGAATTTACTTAGAAAGAGGGTGGGAAAGTAAGTTGATTATGATGATATGATGTATCTGTAAATATGATATATGGAATGATAAGTATATGTGATATATGTATGAATATGAATTATATGTAAAAAATCAATCAAGGTCTGAGAGGGTTGCACTATGAGAAAAGGGAAGGGAGAAATAGAATGGAGTAAATTATATAACATAAAAAGTTGTGAAAAATCATTATAGAGAGGGGAGATAAGGGTAGTGACAGGTAATGGTTAAACTTTACTCAGATCTTAAAGGGCTCAGAGAAGGTAAAACAAGTATACATCATGGGGTATAGAATTCTATCTTACCCCACAGAGAAGAAGAAGGGGAATAAGACAAGGAAAGAGGGAGGAAATTGGAGGGAGGGGGAAGTGCTGGGGGGTGAAAAAAAGCAAAACAGTGCTGAGGAGGAACAGAGAGAAAGGGAATAGAGCAGGCTTTAAAGGGGATAATATGATGGAGGGCAATACACCATTGATAATCATAACACTGAATATAAATGCGATGAATTAACCCATTAAATGGAATTCGATAGCAGAGTGGATTAAAAAACAGCATCCTAATATATGTTGTTTACAAGAAACACATCTGAGGCAGGGTGACACACACAGATTCAAGGCAAAATGCTAGAACAGAATTTTCTTATGCATCATCTAAAGTCAGTGGTAGAAATCATGATATTAGACAAATCTAAAGTAGAAATTGATCTGATTAAAAGAGATGAGGAAGGAAATTACATTTTGTTAAAGAGTACTATGTACTATAAACAATGAAGTAATATCATTACTAAACCTTTTTGTACCAAATGGCATAGCATCTAGATTTCTAAAGTAAAAATTAAAGAAACTCAAGGAGGAAATAGATAGTAAGACTATACTAGTAGGGGATATCAATCTTACCCTTTCAGAACTAGATAAATCAAACCAAAAAAATAAATAAGAAAGAAGTAAGCATTTTCAAAGGGAATGACTGTTGTATTTTCTCAAAAGCTTTTTCAGAATCTATTGAGATGCACTTATTAGTTTTGTAATTGGTATGATCAATTATGCTGAAATTTTTCCTAATATTGAATTAGCCCTGAATTCCTGGTATAAATTCCAGTTGGTCTTAGTGTATGATTGTTATGACATATTGCTGTAATCTCCGTGCTAGTGTTTCATTAAAATTATTTGCATCAATATTCATTAGAGAAATTGGTCTAAAGCTTTCTTTCTGATTTTCTTCTTCTTCTTTTAGATATTGACAATATATTTTGTCATAAAAGGAATTTGTTAGGAGTCCTTCTTTACCTATTTTTCCAAATAATTTATAGAGTATTAGAATTTATTTTTTAAAGGATTCATAGAATTCACTTATGCTTTCATCTGCTCCTGCAGATTTTTCATTAGGTTCCTCATTTATAACTTGTTCAATTTCTTTTACTAAGAAAGACATTTAAATATTCTATTTATGTTTCTCTTTTATTTATGTAGGAAATTAATCTTTTTGGAATATTCAGCTCTTTTGCTTAGATTGTTCAATTTATTAGCACCTAATTGGGCAAAGTTAATGATTCTGTTAATTTGTTCTTCATTGGTGGTAAATTCACTCTTTTCATTTGGTTTTCTTCTTTCTTTTTCAGTCAAATTAACCAATAGATAAAATATTTGTTTCTAAATCTTGCTTATCTAAACTCTTCCACAGATATATATACATACATACATACATATATATATATATACACTTATTTTTTAAACAAAGGTTAATTGCTATAATGTTATACCCCATTCATTCCTGTTTTTATTTTTTAAACAAAAAATTAAATTGCTATAATATTATACCCCATTCACTCCTATTTTTTTAGTATCCTCTTGAGATTTTAGACAGGTTTTGACTTTCAAATAAATTTTTATTATTTTGTCAATTTAAATAAAGTAATATGTGATTTTATAATTTGATTTCTATAATACTGAATCTATTTATATATTAATTTAGGAATAAAAATTAATTTTTATATTGGTAATACAGAAGTAAAATGTGAGGAATAGTTTGTTTTTGTTATATTAGAAAGACAGAGGTAAAATGTGAAATGGCTACTTGGTAAAATTGCTAGCACTGTGCTCTCATTGAGAATTAAGTACTAGCCTCTCAAAGGATTGTACTAGTAGTGATGTTACTGGATTCTGTTATATTCTTTCTAGGATTCTTTATTTCTTCATGTTCCCATTTTTGCTTTATGGAAATAAAATACTTTTATATACCTGAAAATTTTATTTTAATACAAGATAATCATATAGTCACCTGCTTCATCAAGCATAACTATATAAAAATGTGGTTCAGAATTCTCTGTCTCCTATTCCTATCTCCACGTATCTTCACTTTTTATGGTTTTAATCTGTATTTTTTTATTCCAAAAGATGTTAGTTCCTTGTTTAAACACCTCCATTTCTTCCTTCTAACTAAATGGGCCTTTTCTTCTCTCCACTCAAATAAACCACTACCCTGATCTAATCCCTCATCACCTCTGCTCTGGAATAGGGTAATAGTTTCTTAATTAATTTCAAATCTCTCTAATCCAGTGATGGACAAACTTTTTAAAGTGGGGACCAAAGGAAAGGAAATGCTCATCTTTCAGTCTGTTTCTAAGGCAACTCTTTCGAAGTTTCATTGTATTGTATCCTACTCATTGTATTCATCAGATTAGTAATAATGTTGCAGCTGAATAGAACATTTCAGGGGGCTGCATCTGGCCCACGGACTGTAGTTTGCCAATCACTGCATCTAATCTAAACTCTATATAGCTGCCAAAGTGATTTTTAAAAATCTATGAGTCTGATCAAAACAACACTACCTAAGCAATTCTTTTCTTCCTCACCCATGACTCTTCGAATTCTTAATTTCCTTCAAAATTCTTTTCAACTTTTCTTTAGAAAGTCTTTATTATCTCCTACTTTTAAGTTGTCATTTCATTCAACTCTAAGGTTAAATTTTTATTTATTTGGATATATCTTATAAACACATGTATGCATGTATTTTCTATGTCACTAAAATGTAAGATCTTTGAGGAAATACACTGTTTTGTTTTTTTACTATGTTTCCTCTGCAATTGAAACACTACATGCTTCATTAGTATTTTGATGATTATCATCCCATGATTGATTGATTGATTTATACATTTCCTGTTTTTTCTCCCAGAAACTCAGATGTTATGTCTTTCAAATGTAGTAATGTTGTTTTTAATAGATCTGTGTAATTATTGATTTATCTACTTTGTCTTTTCATTATTTATGGATTTGTTTACATTTGTTATATTCCTTTTATGAATCTGTGTATCAAATTTTCTGAATAGTTCTGCTTTTTTCAATTGAAATGATTCAGATTTCTCCATTATTTTAAAAATAATCTTTTTCTTTTCTAGGAATTATGCCAAATATAGCATTTGGTGATTCAAATTAATTTTATTTGCTTTTTGAAATATTAAAATACAGCTTTTTCTTTCACTTTAAAAAATGACAAGTAGTCATACACAATTTGAATTACTTCTACTAAGAAATGAAAGGACTTCTGAAAGCTTCTAATTTTTTTCTTTGTTTTATATTAGTTTCCTCGTGAGAATATTATATGGCTTTTATGGACTTATTTTTTGTCCCTCATTTTCATTACTTCTGTTCAATTATTATTTCCTGAAGAAATGCATATAGGTTGTTGTTTCATTATGGTTTGTTTTGGTTATTTGTGGAAATGAATAATTCTTAGAATTGCTTGGAATATTTTATCTTCAAAATCAATTTCTTTAGCTTCTAGAGATAATAAGCATTTGTATCATATTATTTTTGACATTTTACCCTTTTAAAATTCCAAAATAAGTTTCAAAATTTATTTAATTTAATTCTACTTATTTTAATCAATTAGTTATTCATTTTAACATTTTCTTTTAAGAGCATTAATTTTGATCATCTCTTTTTTTTATTAAAAAATTTCAGTTGAGCTTCCCAAACACTTTGTGTTTTCTTTCAGTGTTTGGATCACATTTCTCAGGATATTACTTCAGCTGTTGCAGATCCCTGCCCCTTTTCCTAAAGCTTTATCAACAATATATTTTTAAACTTCTTAGTTTTTTGAGATCTTGTTTGTTCATTTTCTCTGCTGATATTACTGTGAGGTTATCCTCATGAGAATGGCTTTTCACCTCTGTTTGCTTATGTGTATTGTGTATGTGTGGGTGTGAGTGCCTCCTTTTATTTTATTTGGTGTTTATGTTTCTGTTTTGAGATGGTAAAAGGAAACTCAGCTTAGATATCAATGTCCTATTAGCCTTCTTCCTCTTGACTCCAGTTGAAACATATAATAAAAATAAAATTTTGTGATTTTAAAAAATTGTATACTTTTTAAATACCTAATGAAGTTAATCAAATATAAATATCAATGGAAAAATCCATTTAAATTTCCACTTAAAGTAGTAAAATTTCAATAAATTTTAATTAAATTTTACTGGAGGAAAATAAAATCATTTTATCCATAAAATACTAAAAATGAAGTATAGCATTGTCATGTAACTAAATATTATTTTGTTATTATTTTGCTGTATACATGCACATGTCCATGGATACAAATTATGTAAAAGCAGTATTTTGGGTTCACTTTTGTTCAGTGATTTAATAAGGAGCAGAAATAGAAAGAGAATTGTTTTTAAAAAGTACTTAACTGGATGGGAAGCAAAAATTAATTTTCTCAAAAATACATTATTATATAAACTCAAACTGTCTATTTCATATGTATATAGAAGACATTATTTTATTTCATGAGTATACACAAAGAGGATTGAAATCCATGACAACTGAACCTCTAATTAGACAGAATCAATACAGAATTAAACATTCTATCTCAGTATAACAACAACAAAAATACTTTCAGGGAAAATCATGGAAATATTTTCTTGTGAACTATCTGAGAAAGTAGGTGGTAAATTAGGAATGTTCAAATTATAGCTATTCCTGATTCACTTAAACAGAGATGTCACCTTTTAAAGCAATACATTTTTTATTTATTGGATAATTTAGTAGTTGCATTTCTCCCATTTTGTTTAACACATAATTGAAGATTATAAATGCATATTATTTGTTTCTCAAGATGTCTTAAAGAGTATGAAAAGTTTTGGGGCTTTTTTTGCTGCCAGTAACTGAGTTTTTTTTAATGTAAAATATGAACTAGAAAAATGTCTTCAGTTTGCACCTCACAATTGAAAATGTGACATAATAAGAGAGTATATACAATGGAGCCACTAGAATTAAGCTTTTTCTCTAAAAATTGTGGTAGCATTCTCTACTTACAAAAGTATATTGAAAAATTGGACAAGGTTGAGAAGAAGCAAAAAGCATTTAAAAAATAGAAAACAGGGAATTTTCTGGAAGCCAAGATGGCAGAGTAAGGAAGGAGTGCTTCAAGCCTAGAAGTAGTCCTTAAAATCTTTCATTTCAAAACTCCAAACCATATTACATATATTTACTTACTATTTTTGGCAATCCTCTTCTGTCCTTGACTTAATATTTAAGTTTCATAGTATCATCATTTGTAGACAACAATAACAATGTTCATTGAATTTCATGAGCTCTTTCATCTTTATAACATAGGTCATGGTGAATATTTTGTATTCAAAGTAGTTATTTTTGTTCATACTTAACATGAACATTACAAAGTAATATGACTGTATATCCCATTAAATGTTTCTTATTGCCATGGGGTAAATGAAAAAGCCAGTATTTTTACTTATTCTCCTAAAAGAACATGTGAACTATCCCTCCATTTATTTAGGTGCAACTTCCTCATGGGCTTTGGATTTATCTTTACCTAGAATGTCAAGATTTGCATTGTTAGGTCTCTATAGTAGCATGTAAACTCATTAAATAATGAGAAGATATCTTACATTTAGAGCATGAATGATTAAATTATTTTTTATTGGTAATCTTTAAAAAGATTTTTTTTGGCATACTCTTTCTTTCTTAACTATTTCCCCTGCACTGTGGAAGGTTTGTTTTTAGTTTTTCTTTGTTTTGTGATATGCCATAACTGAAGAATTCATCACGTAGTAGCAACGTTGGTGAAAGGCCAACAGGACAATGGCCATATAGTGTTCAGCTAGGACAGACTGTTGCTGGAAACATTGGTAGAGTTTTAAAAAAAAGAACTCTCTTGTCATGGCCTTGGAAAACACCAAAACAACTTAATGCTATGGTGAATAATCAAAGTGAGGCTTTGCCGAAAATGTAATTTCTTGTGAGCTTTTTTAAAAGATCTAACATATCTTCTACTAATTCAAAAATATTTTTGGTTACTTGTTGCCACTGGGATAAAATACTTCTCAGCCTGGCATTAAAGTCTTCCACTTTATGGTTCCCACCTAGCTTTTCAGAAATTTTCTGTCACTTCCAGTGATGTACTCAGTGTTCCAATCAAATTTGTCTGCCAATCATTAACTAAACACTACACTCCTTTCATCTCTAAATACTTACATGAGCTATCTCCCATATTTTTATTTTATAATCTTCACACTTCTGGCTCTTAGAATCTCTATCTTCCTTCAAGGCTTAGCTTAATTTTCACTGCCTTTGCCTTCTTGGTGACATTTTCCTTGTGGTCCTAATTATTTGTAGTGTCCATCTTGACATGAAGTCAGTGACCATATCAATTTTGTGCTATATCTTCAAGACATAGGATAGTGCCTTCACCACATCAGGTGGTTAGTAAATATTTGTTGAATAGGATTGAAAAAAAATCAACCCAAAATATCTAGATGTTAATGACATACTTGGCTGGGGCATGCTACCTCTCTCTCTCCCTCTCTTTTTCTCTCGCTCTCTCATTTTAATTCATTCATTTTTTAATATATTTGCTACCCTTATAGAAATTGGGGGAAGCAATAGTCAAACAAGCAAATAGTCTTAACTTCCAATATGAAATGCTATATAAGCCTCTAATTAATTCAAGTGCTTCCTTGTCAAAGACATCCCTCATATTTTTGCCAACCGAGAGATTTTCTTTTTCCTAGTTTTGAAGTTGAGGAGCTAGATTTTTGTCTCTGAAAATGATTATTATCCTTTAGAAGACACTCTACTCTTCTTTCTGGAATTGACTGTGAGCTTCAGATTTAGCTTTTAGGAAAATTAACATCTCCATTTTCAGTGTCCTTCATATAAACATTAGAGACAAGATACCTAGTGACTAAATTATTCTTGCTAAATGACACCACATGAAATTTAGCTTTTATTATCTGATTCATTTATGATTTAGGATTAGCATGAGAAAGTTTGCAATTTGACTAAAAGAAAAACTAGTGTATTATTTTCGAAGTCTCCAAAGTTAGAAAGAGAAAGAATGATGAAGAGGAAGAGATAGTTATATATGTATGTGTTCATATGTATTTACACACATATGTGTATATATATGTAGTATTTAAAATACATCCTTTAATAAAGAATTCATATTTATTAGATTTTTCAAAATATCCAGTGCTGTTCAAAGGTTTTCAAGAGGTGCTGCTATTTTTTAATACAATCTTACATGAAAAACCAAATTTAATCTTTAAAGAAGTCTGGAATTACAACTCTATTCAGTTTCTATCAATAGAAATGGTATAGGTATAATATGCTTCATGCAGTGCACATCCAGGAAACGGGACACTGCATTCTTTACCAATGAAGGCTTCTAGGTACCTTTCCAGCAGGAGCTTTACCCAGAAAGCGAATGTGGAAATCATTCATATCTTTTGATTTTGAAATTCAGTTTGAGCATTTACCTGACTGACTTATGTATGAAGAACTCAAGCAAAACATTGTCTTTTTGAATTAAGGTTTCATAAAAGGCTCCATTTTCTTCACCAATACAACACAAACAGCTTTGCTGTGACTGAATTTTTTTTTCTTTCTAGCTTTCAGAAAAAGAAATAAGCTAAACCTGACCAGGAGTCTAGTTTCAGAATTATAGACAATTTTAAGAAGGTTTATGTAAATATTTGTTCCTTTTATTCAAATGAAAGAAAGTTGAATTATTTAAAATATGTTGCTTACTTACCTTCTCTCTTTTAATAGCTGTGTTACTACCTTGTGCTCTGTAAGTGTTTTTATAATTTAGGAAGATTCATGAAATACTCAAGCCTAAATTTAGCTTAAATGAATTTTCAAAAAGTTAAAAAATACTAAGTTCATATTTTGTACTCTCCAATGGATTAATCTGAGAAACAACTGGGACTCAATTTAGAATTTCCTGGCAGCAAGCAAGAGAAATGTCAAACTCACAGTTTTACCTTATTGAAGGGCCTCTTAGGAGCCCAATGCAGAAAATTGTGAGTGCTGGGTAGCCAGAGATCAGTGGGAGGTAATAGCTAGTTTATTAATATGTTTTTTTCATAGTGTTGATGCAAAGTAGTAAAAAACTAAGATCTTGAGCCAACTTTCTTTTCTCCTTCCCTTCAATGGAAGAGATCTATTAAAAACAAATAAAATTAACAAGAAGTTGTATGAAAACGAGGTGAATATCAGTAAATCAAAATTCAATACATTTCATTTGCTTGTATCCTTGAATAACTCAGTAAAGTATAAGGCCTAAAATTGTTGACTTTTCTTTTAGTATGAGTGTCTATAGTTCATGAGGTACTATATACATTAGATAGGGTTCAAGTCCTCAGGAAGCTTCAATCTTAATGTAAGAAAGTCAAAGTCAGTATTTTATTTTTATGACATTTTATTTTTAATTTGGTTTTAATTCCATAGTCATTCTTTGGGAATTATTTATTAAATACTTATTATAAGCATTAAGCATTGCATGGTGCTTTGAGAGTGTGTTATTTACAAAAATAAATGACACAGAGTTCCTACCTGCAAAGGAGAGTTGTATATTTGTGACTTGTGATTCACAAAAGAGTACATATTTATACTTCCTGTTTAATTAGGTCTGTTCTTCTAAAGAGATTCCATTAGGATCAAGGTTAATTGCAAAAATCATCCTTACATTCTTGTGGTGATAAACCATAATATGTTGCCAAGAACCAAAGAATATTTCACCTAAGATTGTTAATAAGCTCTTTCCTGACAGGAACTAGAAAAATGACAAAATGAAAA
Organism: Gracilinanus agilis; assembly: GCF_016433145.1. Classification (NCBI taxonomy): domain Eukaryota; kingdom Metazoa; phylum Chordata; class Mammalia; order Didelphimorphia; family Didelphidae; genus Gracilinanus; species Gracilinanus agilis. The sequence goes on from NC_058134.1 coordinate 191,188,186, forward strand.
TGTAACATTTTCTCTATGTTTTATCTCTATACAAGTAGTTGGAACAGCTTCAAAATATAAGATTAATATTCAAGTCTTTAACTTGTAATACTAAATACATTAGATAAATGGTTGGGTATATTGTAAGGAAACAGGTAAGTGGAGTAAAATGAAGGAAATTAATAAAGTCATTTCTATAAAAATACTGGTTTTAATTCTTTGATTAACTTGGATTCAAAACAAAGAAAAAGAATTCAAATAAATCAGACAAAAGTAGTACCTAACAAAAACAAAAAAGAGCAAACAAACTAAATTCCATACCTTTAAAGGAAGAACAAAAGTACTTTAAATAAAACAAAATCTGAAAAATGCTTGTGTTTACTCACAAACCAGAACCCAAAAGTTACAGACTTCTGAAGTTAACTTTGAAAACAGAAACATGAAAAAACCTTGAGCTTGAGCTTTGATCAGTGCTGCTTCCCCTTGCCCAGGACTGAGCCCAATTTTAACTTAAAGTTTAAGTCAAGAAATGTGCTAGAAAAAATGAAAAAAAAAACTATCAACAACATAAAGAAGTTATGGAGATGTCCATCATTTGAGGAATTAAATGGTTGAAATAAATTATAGCATATAATTGTGATGGAGTACTATAAGGCTATAAGAAATTATGAGCAAGATAACCTCAGAAAAAACCAGGAAATACTTATACAAACTGATACAATGTGAAGTAAGAAGAAACAAAACATTGTAGATAGTAACAGCAATATTGTACAATGACAATCTGTGAATGATTTAATTATTCTCAACAACACATGATCCAAGACAATTTTAAAGAACTTAACAGTGAACAGTTATCCACTTTCAGAGAAAGGTCTTTTGGGTCTGAGTGTAAATCAAAATATGCTTTTTAAATGTTTTCTTTAATTTTTCTTTTGGGGGAAATGCTTTCTTTAATCTTTCTTTAACGACATGATTGATGTGGAAATCTGTTTTGCATGACTGTACATATGTAACCTGAATCAAATTGCTTACCTTCTCAGAAAAGGGAGAGGAGAGGGAAGAAGGTAAGGAGGAAATACATGGCCAACGAAGGTTGCTTTGGACAGAGTGGTCACAGGGAGGTCGAATGGCAATTGATTGGTATGTTATTTCCAGGAAATATAATGTCAACCTTTTTGTTGTTCCAGAGTTAGAAGTGTAAATTAGAGGATAGGAGATGAGATGTGGAAGAAGAAAAGTAATGTATTTTTCAAAATACAGTGTTATTTATTTCAATAAATATTTCCCAATTACATTAAAAAATTAACATTTTTTTATTTTGAGTTAAATTTCAGTTCTTTCTTCAAACCTCTCTCACTCCTTAAGAAGGCAACCAATTTTATATCCACTATACACATTAAATTATACAAAGCATGTTTCCATATTATCGATGGTGCAAAGAAAACACAAATTTTAAAAATAAAATAAAGAGTAAAAAAAGGATGCTTCAACCTGTATTCGGAGTTTATCAATTATTTCTCAGGAGGTAGACAGTCCTTAGAAATGTCTTGAGTCATTATCTTGATCAGAAATAGCAAAGTATTTCTCAATTGATCATCCTTACAAAACTGCTATTATTACTCTGTACAGTGTCCTTCTGTTTCTGCTCACTTCACTTTGTATCAGTTCATATATCTTCACAAATTTTTGCAACTCTTTGGTTTGTCATTTCTAGTCACACAATAGTATTCCTTTACAATCATATATGGCAACTTATTCAATTATTTATCACTTGATGGGCATTTCCTTAATTTCTAATTTTTACTATTACAAAAAGATCTATTATAAATATTTTTGTATATATAAGTCTCCTCCTCTTTTCTCTGATCTCTTTGGGATACAAATCTAGTAGTGATTTTGATGGGCCAATGAATAAATACAGTTTTATAGCCCTGGCATAGTTCCAAATTGTTCTCCATAATGGCTGAACCACTTCACAACTCTACGAACAGTGCTTTTTTCAACAATTTAAAAAAATTTCCAAGTATTAATCATTTTCCTTTTCTGTTATATTGGCCAATCTGATAAATGTAACGTAATATCTTTGTTTTTTTTTAACTAGCATATTTCTAATCAATGGCAATTTAGAACATTTTAATGTAAACTTCTTTATCTGAAAACTGCCTATTCATGTCCTTTACCCATTTATCAATTGGGTAATGGCTTGATTTTTTTTTGTACAATTGACTTAGCTCCTTATACATTTGAGAAATTAGACCTTTGTTAAAAGTTTCTTTTATAAAGATTTTTTCCCAATTTGTTGATTCTCTTCTAATTTTGGTTGCATTGGTTTTGTTTGTACAAAACCTTTTTAATTTAATGTAATCAAAATTATTCACATGTGTACTATTCTAAGTTCACCTAATTTATTTATAATTTCCTTCTTTATATTTAAGTAATTTACTCCTTCTGAATTTATCTTGCCATACAATATGAGATGTTGATCTAAACCTAGTCTCTTCCATACTGCTTTCTAAATTGCCCAGCAGTTTTTGTCAAAAAATGGGATCTTGTCCTAAAAGCTGGGATCTTTGCATTTATTGTACACTATCTTGCTGAGGTAATTTACCACTAGTCTATTCCATTGATCCTCCCTTCTGTCTCTTAGCCAGTACCATATTGTTTTGATGATCACAGCTTTAAGATCTGGTATTGTGAGCCCCGCCCCCCATCATCCTTCACATTTTTTTTATTTGTTCCTTTGATATTCTTGATTTTTTTGTTCTTGCATATGAACTTTGTTATTTTTTTCTAATTCTATGAAAACGTGTCCTGGTAATTTGATAGGTATAGCACCGAATAAGTAAATTAATTTGGTTAGGGTTTTCATTTTTTTATGTTATCTTGTGCTACCCATGATCAATTAATGTTTTTCTAACTATTTAGGTCTAGTTTTAATTGTGTAGAAAGTGTTTTGTAGTTGTGTTCATATGATTCCTGTGTTTGTCTTGGCAAGTAGATTCCTAAATATTTTATATTGTCTTAGGTGATTTAAATGGAATTTCTCTTTCTAACTCTTCTGCTGAGATGTGATAGAAATAATGATAATTTATGTGGGTTTATTTTGTATCCTGCAACTTTGCTAATGTTGTTGATTATTTCCACAATTTTTAGTGGATTCTTTTGGATTCTTTAGGTATACCATCATATCATTTAAAAAGAGTGATAGTTTAGATGGCTTATTGCCTACTTTAATCCCTTCAGTTTACTTTTCTTCTCTAATTGCTACCTCTAGGGTTTCTAATATAATGTTAAATAATAGAGGTAGTAACAGGCATCCTTGCTTCACTCCTGATCTTATTGGGAAGGCTTCTAATCCCCATTGCAGATGATGTTTTTTTTTTTTTTTTTTTTTTTTTTTTTTATCCTGGGACTCCATTCTAGGAGCATAGGGCCACAACCATAAGGCAATGGGTTGCTCAGGGTCACCCAGCTGGGAAGCGTCTGAGTCCAGATTTGAACCTAGGACCTTTCATCTCTAGGCCTGGCTCTCAATCCACTGAGCTAGCCCAGCTGCCCCTACTTTAGGTTGCAGTTTCTTTAGCAGATGTAGTTTTTACAGAGTGGGGTTGCTAGCCCCATGCCCAACCCTCCTCCTTTTTTTCATCCGGGCTAGGGACTGTCCTTAGCCCAGGAGTGGTAAGGGTGGACGATATGGGTCAAGTGACTTGCCCAAGGTCACACAGCTGGAAGTGTCTGAGGCCGGACTTGAACCTAGGACCTCCAGTCTCTAGGCCTGGCTCTCAATCCACTGAGCCACCCAGCTGCCCCCTGATGTTTGCTGATGGTTTTAAATGAGTACTGTTTATTATTTTTAGGAAAGACCCATCTATTCCTATGCTTTCTACTGTTTTCAGTAGGAATGGGTGTTGTATTTTTTTGAAGGCTTTTTCTGCATCTATTGAGATAATCATGTAATTTCTGTTGGTTTGGTTATTGATATAGTCAATTATATGGATGGTTTTCCTAATATTAAACCATCCTTGTATTCCTGGTATAAACCACACCTGGTCATAGTGAATAATCCTTTTGATAACTTGATGTAGACATTTAGCTAGTATTTCATTTAGGATTTTTGCATCTATGTTGATCAAGAAGATTAATCTGTAGTTTTCTTTCTCTGATTTTGGTCTGCTTGGCTTTGGAATCAGTACCATATTTGTGTCATAAAAGGAATTTGGTAAAACTCCTTCTTTGCTTATTTTGTCAAATAGTTTGCATAGTCTTGGTATTAGTTGTTCTTCAAATGTTTGATAGAATTCACTTGTGCATCCATCTGACCCTGGGGAATTTTTCTTATGGAGTTCCTTGATGACTTGTTCAATTTCTTTTTCCTGAAGTGAGATTGTTTTAGTTTTCTATTTCCTCTTTTGTTAACCTAGGTAGTTTATATTTTTTTAGATATTTATCCATTTCACCTAAATTGTCATATTTATTGCCATATAGTTGGGGAATATAGTTCTTAACAATTACCTTTATTTCCTCTTCATTAGAGGTGAATTCACCCCTTTCAACTTTGATATGGTTAATTTGATTTTCTTATGTCTTTTTTATCAGATTAATTAGAACTTTATTTTATTTGTATTTTCAACCTATCAGCTCCTACTCTTATTTATTAGTTCAATAGTTATTTTACTTTCAATTTTATTAATTTCTCCTTTGATTTTTAGGATTTCCAATTTGGTTTTCATCTGAAGATTTTTAACTTGTTCTCCTTCTAACTTTTCAAGTTGAATGCTCAATTTATTGATCTCTTCCCTCTCTGATTTACTGATATATGCACTCAGAGGTTTAAATTCCCTCCTGAGTACTGCTTTGCCTGCAGCCCATAGATTTTGAAATTTTGTTTCCTTATTGTCATTCTCTTCAGTAAAATCAGTAATTTTTTCTTTGATTTGTTCTTTGACCCACCAGGTTTGAAGAATTAGATTATTTAGTTTCCAATCAATTTTAAATTTGCCTTTCCATAAGCCCTTATTGATTATGATTTTATTGCATTATGGTCTGAAAAATTGCATTTATTATTTCTGCTTTCCTACATATCTTTGCAATTTTTATGCCCTAGGACATGGTCAATATTTGAATATGTACCAAGTGCTGCTGAGAAAAAGGTATATTCCTTTTTATTCCTGTTCAGTTTTCTCTATACATCTATTAATTCTAATTTTCTAACATTTCATTTACTTCCCTTACATATTTCTTATTTACTTTTTGGTTTGATTCATCTAGTTTTGATAGGGGAAGGTTGAGGTCCCTCACTAGTATGATTTTACTCTCTATTTCCTCCTAAAGCTCCTTTAATTTATCCTTTAGAAATCTGAATGCTATACCATTTGGTGCATATATTTTGAGTACCAATATTTCTTCATTATTTATACTGCCTTTCTTTAATATGTAACCCTTCCTTATCTCTTTTAATGAGATCTATTTTTGCTTTAGCTTTGTCTGAGATCATAATTACTATACCTGCCTTCTTTGTCTCAGTTGCAGTGCAATAAATTCTGCTCCACCCTCTTACCTTTACTCTGTGTGTATGTCTACTTTCCTCAAGTGTGTTTCTTGTAGACATTATATGGTAGGATTCTGGTTTTTAATCCATTCTATCTGTTTCCATTTTATTGGTGAGTTTATCCCATTCACATTCACAGTTATCATTATTAACTGTTTATTCTCTTACATTTTGACTTCCTCTTCTGATTCTGATTTTTCTCTTATCCTTCTTACCATGCCCTGCAACTTTTCACTTTTAGTCAGTCTCCACTCTTTCTCTTCCCTAATGTTACTCCCCTTCCCATCCCCTCCCTCTTACTATAGGGCCTTTTTAAATGACTCCCAAAATCTCTCTTCTCTTGTATTGTTATCCTCCCCACGAGGCCATTTATAATCCTTCTACTTCCCTATAGGGCACAATAAAATTCTCTGCCCCAATGGATTTGACTGTTCTTCACTCTCTGAGCCAATTCCTATGAGCTTAATATTTAAATATTGTTTATTATCAACTTCTTCCTCCCTTCCATTGTATTGTTTTTTCCCACCCTCCCCCCCAAACTTCTTTTAGGAAATATATATTACACCATTTTATTTCTTTTCCCATTTCTCTTAATACTATCCTCTTTTTTATCTCTAGTTTTTCATATATTTTTGACATATCATCCTATATAATTTATCATTATAACCTCTAGGTTTACTTCTTCTAGGTACCCCAATGATAATAACAATTTTTTAAGAGTTACCAATATCATCTTTTCATATAGAAAGAGAAACTATTTGAACTTATTGGATCCCTTAATTTTTTTTCCATTTCTTAATTACCTTTTGGTGATTCTTGAATTGTGTATTTGGACATCAAATTTTCTCTTTAAGTCTGGTCATTTCTTCAGACATGCTTGGAAATCTTCTATTTTATTAAAAGATCATACTTTCCCCTGCAAGAATATAGTCAATTTTGCTGGGTAGTTGATTCTTGGTTTTAGACCCATTTGCCTAGCTTTGTCTAGTGGTGGTAGAAAGGCATTCCATCCTGGTTGGAGCCCTCACCCTGAGATCTCACCAATGGCCCAAGTATCAGCACAGTAGCTGGGGGGACGGGCCCTCGGACCTGCCTACTTTCTTTTCCTTAAACTGGGGAATTCAACCTTCTCTGCGTACTTTTAAGTTGAATTGAACAGGAGGGTCCCTTAGGTCTGTCTTCTTGTTGGATTTGGTTTTCTGTCCCCCTTGAAGTTCTTTGGTTTTGATTAGTATGGAAGGGTTTTCACAGAGGAATCAACTTTTGCTGCTTCTAAGCTGCCATCTTGACTCTACCCCCCAAGTTCAATAATTCATAAATTATCTCTTTTCCATTTCCTTTCCAGGTCAGTTGTTTTTCCAATGAGATAGCTCACATTTTCTTTTACTTTTTAAATTATTTTTACTTTGTTTTATTTTTTCATGATGTCTTATTGAGTCTTTAACTTTCACTTCCCCAATTCTAAGAATGATTTTCTCCAGGAAATTTTGGGATTTTTTACTTTCTCTTTTTCTATTTATCCAAAATGGAGGCCTTTTCTTAGAGTCAGGTCAGAAAATCAGCATATTAGAAGGATGTTCCTGGGTCAGAGAACCTTAGATCCTTAGGAAATTTTCATTGTGAGATGGCAATTGAGGTATGGTGATAAAATATGAACCTTTAGAAGCAGAGTGGGGAGCATCAATATTAGATATTATAGTATCAGTAATCCAAAGTATTCCAAAATTAGAGTTCATGGGCAGAGACATATAATTTTTTTCTAAAATATATGTAAACTGTATATTAATATTTACTTTTAATACAGTCTCTTAATCTACTTTTAAAATATTCTATTCCTAGTACTTATTATTATTCTAGCTAATTTTGAGGTTTTTGTTTTCCTTTTTTATTGTTATTTTTGCCCCTATCCTATCTGTTTTCTAAATCTCTCTTCTATTCTTTTTTTCATTGTTAGGAAATGAGAAGCATTTTCCTTCTCAGACTAGCATAAATACATTCAGTAATAACTAATATATGTGTGATTCTAGGGAATATAACCCCAGTTGCATCATGTTTAAAATGGTGTGTAATAATAACACTTACCTCTCAGGGTCATTGTGAGCATCACATGAGATAATAATTATAAAGTGCTTAGCACTATTCCTGGCACATAGTAGACACTCAATAAATATTAGCTAATATTATTATTGTGGTTATTTTGCTTGATTTGTTTTTGTTTCTTTACTGTAAACAAGAGTAACACTTATTATTTCTACTATAAGAATGCAGTGAGGTTCCAAATAAATTATATGTATATATGTATGTAAATATATCATGCTTATTAACTATAGAAGCCTATATACACATAATTTGTTAATAATACTATTAATAAAAATTATAGATACAGCATTCTACTTGATCTATGTCTATTTCCTTTTGTCTTTCACTATAAGACTAAGTATGGTTTAAGATATTTATGAATATTTCAAGAATGAATCTTTCTTATGAAAATAACTTTGAATTGTAATTCATTTGAACTATATTTAAGAAGGTATTAATCAATTAATCAACAAGTATTTACTAGACTCATCTGTATGCTAAGCCTTGGCTAAAAACTAGAAATTAAAGGGCAAAGAATGAAACAATCTCTATTGGAAAGGAACTCAACTTCTAACAGAAGATAATCAAGATCTTATATATCTATAGCATAATTGTAAAATTAATATAAATAAATGTAACATAGTTGAATACAAGGTAATCTGGAAGGGAGGGCACAAGGCACTGTAGGGATCAGCAAAGACTTTTTGCAGTAGATAGTACCTGAGCTTCACCTTAGAGAGAGAAAAGGATTCTGAAGTGGTGGCAAGGAAACTGTGCCTCCCAGGTATATTGGCCACTTTGTGAAAAGGGAGAGAGATAATAAATGGAGGATCAGGCCCACACAGAATTTCAGTTTGTCTGGATCATTGAGTGGATAGGGGCAATATAATCCATCACAATTAGAAAGAGAGGATATGGCCAGATTGTGTAGGTCTTTGAAGACAAAACAAAACAAAACAAAATTCTATTTGATCATACAGGCAAGATCTGGTACCTCTTTAACCTTAGGAACAACAAGGGTAAAGATGGGAATTGTGAATATATTTGAAATGATATGTTGAGAGTAAAATCTGAGTATATGTTCAAATAAATTATTGTTTAAGTAGCTACAAAATGAGAAGAGGACTGTATAATTACTAGCCTACACTTCTGTTGTTTATAGAGCAAAGATTCTTAAAATATGTGAATTCATGCATACGTGTTTGTGTGTGGGTGTGTGTGAGAGAGAGAGAGAGAGAGAGAGAGAGAGATGGATCATTTAGGCAGTTTAGTAAAGCATATAGACCCTTTCTCATTTTTTCATTAATTGAAGAAAATGCTAAATTTTAGTCAGAGGTCAATGAAAAAAATGCATGTATGTACATGTAGATATATACATACGTGTATATACATATAAACATAAACATTCACACACAAATTCTAAACCAAGTTCACTTGGATTCCTGAGGTAAAAAAAACACTTTTTATAGAGGTGCAAGTGTCTGGTGGGGTGGTAGGGGTGCTCTTTTGGAATTCCCTGGATCTAGGTATAATAAAAATGACGTTTACATTCTGATGTGACATCATAGATAGATAAAGTAGGATGAAGAAATATAAAATACTTTCAGTGCAAGGGCAATATAACAGATTAATGGAATGCGACCTAAATCGTCATTTTGGCGGCATTGGTATTATGTGATTCTCCTGTATTTTTATTTTTCCATCAATTCAATTCAAGCATTTTATTTGCAAGACACATATAATACAAAGGCAAAGTCAAAAATTAATCTCTATCCTCAAACAATTTACATTACACTGGGAAGGAGGAGGAAATGGCAATCACACATAAGCCTCTAAATAAAAATTGAATGCAAAGAGGTATCATCCACCTCATTGAATTAAATCATGTAAATAGAGAAGTAAATAATTTGTGGGCTATACATCTTTTACTTTACTTGTATTTTAAAAAATTTATTTGATTTACTTGATGTCACCCCAGTATCATTTATTTAATGTGGCATGTCTGGACAACATAGATCAAGGAGTTATAGTGGACTACAAGTTCAAAAGGAGTCAACAGTGATATATAACACTATTTCCTTAAAAAAATTTTTATTATTTGTCTGTTGGTTAAATTAAAATACCCAGGTATCTCTTTTCCCCCCTCTCCCTTCTTCATTCTAGAGAAGGTATCCCTTGAAAAAAAGAAAATGTATATTTAAACCATATCTTTTATGTTTCTATTTATTCTTTTTCTCAAAGGCAGACATTCACAAGTTATTTTTCAAGCATTAGTTTTGTAGCTATATATGTTTTCTTGGTTCTACTCATTTCACTTTCCATAATTTTTTTACATTAATGTTTTTAATTAATCTGCTCATCATTTCTTATGGCACAATAGCATTATCTCACAATCATATGCCACAACTCATTCAGCCATTCCTCAGTAGATGGTAATCCCCTCAATTTCCAGTTCTTTGCCACCAAAAGATCTATAAATATTTTAGAAGAGAAAGATATTTTCCCCTTTTCTTTCTGATGTCCTTTAGAAACAGACTTAATAATGCTATTGCTAGATGTGAAGGTATATGTTTTTTAAATTATCTAGGCATAATTCCAAATTGCTCTTTAAAATGGATGGAGTTCACAACTTCATTAACAGTGTATCAGTGTTGCCATTTTTCCACAGCCACTGCAGTGTTTATCATTTTTCCCTTTTATCATTTTAGCCAAAATGATGTATGAAATAATAACTTAGAGTTGGTTTGGCTTTGCATTTCTCTAATTATAAAGGATTTAGAATTTTATATGACTATATATCTTTGATTTCCTTCTATAATAACTGTCAGTTCATATCTTATGACCATATATCAATTGGATGATGACTCAATTCTTATAAACAAAATTCTTCATATATTTTAGATATGAGACCTCTCCCTGAGAAACTGATTTTTTCCTGATTTTTTGCTTTTCTTCTGATGTTAACTATATCATTTATATTTGTATAAAACCTTCTCAGTTTAATGTAATCAAAATTACCCTTTTTATGTCTAAAGATGGTCTTTCTTATTGATTCATAAATTCCTCTCCTACCCATAAATCTGATAGGAAATACATTCCCTGTTCTAATTTGCATACAATATTTCCCTTTCTGTCCAACTCTTCTCTCCATTTTGATTTTTATCTTAATAAACATTGTAAGATAGTAGTCTGTACCTAGGTTCTGATAGCTTTCCAATTTTTCCAACAATTTTTACCAAATACTGAATTACTTTCCCCAAAACTTGAATCCATACTTTTGTCAAATACATGATTGCTATAATTTTTTACTACTGTTTATTGTATATCTATTCTGTTTCATTGATTTACCATTCTATTTCTTATCCAGTACCAGATATTTTGGTGTTAATATAATTTAAAATGTGGTACTACTAGACATCTTTCCTTTATGAATGCTTTTGATATTCTTGAATTTTTATTCTTACAATTTTTTCTAGCTCAATAAAATATTTTTTGGTAATTTAATTGGGGTGGCATTGGATAAGTAGATTAATTTTTGTACAATTGTTATTTTAATTATATTAACTCTGCCAACTCACAAACAATTAATATTTCCCCAGTTATTTAAATCTGCTTTTATTTGTGTAAAAAGTATGTAAAGTATGTTATATTTATGACCCTATGACTAAAGATAGTTTTAATTTCTTCCTCTGAAAAATGTCTGTTGATATCCTTTGACCACTTGTCAATTTGGGAATGTCAATTCATATATTTGAGAAATGAGGCTTTTGTCAGTGATACTTATTAAAAAATTTTCTTGAATTTGTCATTCTCTATATTCTCCTAATTTTTCCTCAATCCATCATTTGGTTTCAAAAATCTTTTATAAGTTTTCTTCCAAGCACTCTTTTTGGGCTTTTGACCATTTCATATTTTTCTTTGACACTGTAGAAGTAGTTTTAATTTCACAGTCTTCTGAATGTAACCCTAGTATTCTCTATCCCCATAGTATCTATCTTTTTCTGTGTATCTATCCATATGCTTATTTATTTTAAAAAAACTGTGCCAATAGTCTTAAGGGTTAACTTTATGCTAGAGAATCAGGATCTCTTACCAGAGCATGGTGGATGTGGTCTCAGGTTTCAGATTTTTTTTTTTGGTGCCATTATTTCCTGAGCCCTACTTGGGTCTTCCTAGTTCTGTAATACAGGGCCAGATGTGATCTTTGTTTCTCCCAGCTCAAGCATCTGATAGGGCCACTAGCAGTGCTCCCACTAAAAACAAACCCTTTTACTTCCAGCCATCCCCAGTGGTTGCAAGAGCTAGCACCCCCGTATGCTCCAGGATCATAACTAGGGGACTCTGATCTCTAGGGAGTGACTACAGCAAGCAGGGCCCTTTCCTCTCCACAATCACACTCACCCGATAAGGAGTAGTATCTGGTCAGCAGCTCCAGGCCCCCAAAGTCTTCCCCTGGTCAATTGGCAACACCCACACAGGAGTTAATGGAAATCTCCAAGAGGTGAGGCTGCCATTTATACAGCTGGGGAAATTCAGATACCTTCCCCCCAAGTTTTCCTTGGCACTCTGTTTCATTTTATTCCCAACTATGAACAATTTATGATCCTTTAGAGTTGATTTCAAGGCATTACTTTTGATTATTTATTTAGAGAATTTAGAGAGTGGGACACCCTCACTCCCTGTTTTGCCATCTTCTTAGTACAATATAAAACTGAATTAACATCCAAAATTGAGTGTGTTTATTCTGTTGTAACCTTGGATATTCCACACCTGTAATATCATGTTCCCTTCTGGTTATGGCATTTTAGAAACGATATTGATAAATTGTGAGGCCCCAAGAGGAGGGCAGACAGAATAGTAAGGATCCTTGAAACCATGGCATGTAAAATCTAATTGATATCTGCAAAAGAAAACTCAGAGGAAATCTTAAATATTTGAAAGGTCTATAATGTGGAAGAGAAAGATGACTGCTGAGAGAGGGGGAAAAACATTCCTATTAAATACAAATATACTAAAGATGGAATTGGTTGTTTTCTACCTCCTTTCTCATGAAGTGAAATGATTGCTTGTGGAAGATACCGGAAGGGACAGATATTGTTTGGACTACCTGGCATCCGATATCTCTTCTAACTCTAAGATTCTGGTATCCTTCCATCTGATGATTTGCCTTTTTAAATAGTTCTAACTTATCTCCCTCATTGGAAATATTTGTCTTGTAGCCTCAGTATTTCACTTGTTAGAGCATCTCATTTCTCTTGAGTCAATTTGCTCACATAAAATTTTATGCACAGAATCTAATATAACTTTTCTCTTAACTTTGAAATCTCCTTTCTTAAAAGTCATGACAGTCTTCAGATTATTCCTGACATTGTTCTTTTGTTGCCATAAACATGAATATGGCATGGTCACTTTGTTCTAAGCTTCCCTTAATTAAGTATAGATGCTTTGAATAATGATTCTAGGATTATTAAAGAAACAAGGTAAGGAAATCATAATGAATACAGCTTAGTGAACATGGTGTGGGAAAATTCAAAAAGTGTTCGTAAGTTGTTTTTTTTTTTAATTTGGAAAATGGTGGTTCTTAATGTTATGAAAATGAATTCTATATGCATTTATTAGAGAAATATTTACAGAATTTTCTAAGGAGTTGGAAGCAGTAACTAAATATTGCAAATATAGTCAAGTTTCCTCATCTTTTGATTTTTGTCTTGACATCCATATCACTCTTTTCAAATATATGAGATCCTATTTATCTAACATCAATTGGTACAAGAAAAAAATCAATTAAAATGACTACCATTATAATATGAACCAACATTTCAAAGTGAGCAGTAAAAAATATTTTGTTGAGCATTTCTTTTTTAAAAAGTCAAACTAAATTTATGAAAAAATTTATTTTACTTTTGTATTTGTAAAATTGAGGTTATGTTTAGAAAAAGAACTTCTTCTTAGAATGGATAAAGAAGAAATCAAGTGATATTTTTTATTTTGTTTTGGTATAACTTGTCTGAAAGAGTGCTATGATATAGGATACTTTAATATCCTTAGTTTCATATTTGAAATTTTCAATAAGATCATGATGATGATGATTGTTGTTAAAAAGTGGCTGTTGTATCAGTTTTTTCCAAATGACCTCCTTTAACCTCTTTACAATTAAATACATATCTTTTTTTCTTTTTTTTTTAAACCCTTAACTTCTGTGTATTGGATCCTAGGTGGAAGAGTGGTAAGGGTGTGAAATGGAAGTCAAGTGGCTTGCCCAGGGTCACACTGCTAGGAAGTGTCTGAGGCTGGATTTGAACCTAGGACCGTCTCTAGCCCTGACTTTCAATCCACTGAGCTAGCCAGCTGCTCCGAAATAATTATCTTTTAAAATACCTACTGACAATAGGACACTGACAAAAATGGATAAATACAGACCAGATTATTTTATGTTATCAGTTATGTGTTAATATTTAGTTAAGACCTTCGTCCATGCTTTACATTATAAGGAAGCAAAGTAGTGTGATGGATAGAACTCAAGTCTAAGAATAAAGAATTCTGTTGATTACATCATATAATTCTTCAGCAAAAACAGTACATGTGTTAAGTTACTGAAAAACTATTATTTTTAAGAACTAAATACATCCTTTACAGATCATAATAATTAAAAACACAAATTAACACAGAAAAACAAAGAATATAGATCAAGATGGGAATTTGATAATGACATCTTGAAAAATTAGGCAAAAGAGCAAATGATTAAAATAAGTTAAAATTATATTTAAAAGAATTATAATAATAAGAAAAATATTTTAACATATTTTTGGAAGATGTATGTAAGAAAACTTGTTTGCATGAACATGTATTAACACAGAACAAAAAAGTGGATTAATCAAATGAATATGAAATTAAAATTGAAAATAGAAAAACAAAAATGCAATTAAAAACCTAAAATAAGAACTAAAGAACAAATGTTTAAAATTAAAGGAGAAAGTGGTAATATGAAAATCAAAATATTATAGAATCTATAAACAAAATTAAAAGTTGGTTATTTGAATAGAATGTTGATTAATTCCTAGATAGCCTATTTAAATAAAAACACTAAAAAAATCAAATTATCAAAATTAATATGGTACAGACACTACAGAGAAGTAAAAAAAGAATGATCTGAATGTGTTACATAGAACCAGGAAACTGATATTTTAAAAGAAATAGAGGAATACATACAAGAAATGTAAAACATCTGTTTAATAAACTTGAAAGAGATTTTAATCTATCTTATTTCAGAAAAAATTGAAGTAGCTATAAAGAAACTAAAAACATATTGATTTTATATTTATTTTGAAGAGAATTCCATCAAATATTATTTAAGTACATATTTAAAAACCTACTAAATTCTTTTCATAAGAGAAATTATATTCTATTACCTAACCAAAGAAGGATAAAGAAACAGAACTTTAGACCATTAACATTAAAGAATATCATTTGAATAATTTGAAATAAAATCCTTATAAAAAGATTATTGTGCTAAATCAAAATTATTCATAATGATAAAGTTGGATTTATATAAGGAATACAAGGAAAACTATATAATCGCGTTAAAGCAAAACAAATGTCTGGAATAAGAAGTGGACAAAATTTTTTGTCAAAATAAAACATTCATATATACTAAAACATAATCATAAGACCTTTTAAAGGATAAAAAATTTTCTATTACACATTTCTAAAATAAGAAGCTAGCATTATAAGCAACTGGAAAACACTAAAACTTTTCATAAAAAATACAGGAGTAAAGCAATGCTGCCCCCTTTTCTTGCTGTTCTGTAACTTTCTGGAAATGTTAGTGATAATGGTAAGAGAAAAAATATAAAGCATAAAATAGGAAAAAAGAGTTTAAACTCTCCCTTTTTGTGGAAGGGATAATGGAGAAATTAATCAAGAAAACAACCTTTGTATAATAGCAGGACATAAAATAAACTCATAAAAATCAACATTTCTAAACAGAAATGTAGCCATAGAAAAAATATAGAAGGAAGTATTAGGGAAGTTCAGTTAAAAAATAATAATAAGCTATCTTGGAGTAAATCTGTAATGACATTCTTAAGAACTATATAGAAACAAGTATAAATGAATCTTCAAAAATAAAGAAAATTTTATATAACCAGAAGCATGTTACTTGTTTATGACTATGCATTGCCAACATAATAAAAATTGTGATACTCCTTAAATTAAAGAGGCATTTCAATTAAAATATTATAGAGAAACTTTATAGTACTGTGAAAAAAATTCATTTGGAGGAACCAAAACGAAGGAAACTCAAGAGGAATAATGGAAAAAGTCAGAATGAAGGGGAAGAACATTACCAGAATTACACTTATAATATAATATAAAGCAGCAATCATCAAAATTATTTGGTATTAATTAAAAACAGAATAGCAGATTAGTGGATCAGATCAAATAAAGATAGTAAAAATCAGAATAACAACAGCTGATATGTACTGGTCCGTAATATTTACATGTAAATAGATGTTTTATAAATATAGCATTTGTAAAGTAATTTACATGTGTGCATTTTATTTAGCTGTTGTTATTGTTTTTGTTACCATATTTATTTAATCTGATCCAGTAATATGTTTTTCTATTTTAATCATTACCAAATCATTTTGATGATTACTGTATTTAGTATTCAGGTTATATATCCACAAAGTGTTTTACATGGATATGTATGTAACCTGAATATTAAATGATAATATCAAATCATAAAAAATTTAAAGGAAAAACTAGAAGAGAATAAGATAAGATGCTTTCCACAGCTATGGTTAGGGAGATAATTCTTAAGCAAAAAATAGAAATAAATTAGCTTATATAAATTACATAAAATTAAAGAGCTTTTGCACTAGCAAAATCAGCATAATTAGGATAAGGAAAGAAGCTGTTGACTGGAGGAAAATCTTTTCATTTCTGATATGATGTCTGATATTCAAGATTTATAAGAGATTTTTAAAAATTAGTAATTCAATAATAATTTAATTTTACCTACAAATACCATCTTGGCACCAGTATAAGCTCTACCTTGTTAATGCACTTAAACATATTTGTTTGTAATATCCATAATTTTCTAAAAGCATCCAGGAAGAAAGATGAAACATAGTTAGATCCATGTCTTTATTTCAAACACTGAAACACCTTCATCTGATGTACTAACTTTTTCTAACAGGTTACATGTTTATTGAGATAAATAACTTTAACTCATTCTTTGAGAAGTAGTGCAGTATAGTGGATAGAGTATCAAGAATCTATATTCAAGTCCTGCCTCTCTTTCATAAACCTACGTGACCATGGACAAAATATTTAACTGTTCAATGGCCTAGACAACTCTGTATGTCTATAGGCTATACATGAGTTTCTGAATTCTCAGTGAAAGAAAGTTCCACTCCAGGGAATTTTCTATGAAGAAATTATGAGTCTAAACAAAACATAAACCAACCTCAATCTTTTGAAGAAAAGTCTGGAAAAGTCTTGAAAAATCACCAAGTTTCAAAGTATACTTCAATAGGAACCCCCTCAAGAGTATCTCTTGTAGGTACAGGGGTTGGGGGCAGAATCAAGAAATTCTTTTGTTGCTCTCACTGCTTTAGCTACTTCTTGAGAGAAGAAAGGGATTCTCTGAAGTAGAGGTGAAAAGTTAGAATATTTTTGTCATAGGGGATGATCAGGCAAAGACACAGAGGTGTAAGATGGACTGCTGCTGTGTTTGATGAAGAGATAGAACATTAATTTGGGTGAACCAGAAGGTAGTGATAGATAAATTGATGGATAAAACTGGGAAAAATAGATTGTAAACAGGTTGTAAAGGGCTTTTAAGGCAACAAAATGAATTTCTATTTGATCCTAGAGAATATCAGAAACCATTTTAGTTTATTGAGTAGGGGAATGGTACAGGCTTAACAAAATCCACTTGGGCACCTGGAGGATGGATTGGAGTGACAAGATGCTTAAGGGAGTGAGAGTAATCTGGAAGCTAATAGCCTAAGTGAGATATGATAAGGTAATGAGCTAAAATAGTAGTGTAAGTGGAGTGAGAGATGTAGAGATACTGAACTAATTAGCTATGAAGGAGGGTTATATGAGTGATAATGATAATTCAAGGATAATATTGAGTGTGTAATGCTAGGAGATTGAAAGAATTATGGTGTCCTTTATAGAAATAAAGTATGAAAGGAGAGTGGGTTGGAGATGAATGATAATCCATTATAATTTGGACACTTAGTATTGACTTTGAGATGTCTGCAGAACATCTAGTTCACAATGTCTAGTATCATTTGGCAATGTGGTACTAAATCTTAGAATAGGACTGAAATTATAGATCTGTGAATAATCTTGACAGAGATGATTATTTGACCTGTGGAAGTTGGTGAAGTCATAGAGAGAATACATAAAGAAAAGAGAATTGGATTCATGGCTAGAGACAGTGAGAAGAGCAGTTGATAGAAATCGTATATGGGGAGCCAGGGGGCACAATGGATAGCATGCTAGGGCTGAAGTCAGAAAGCCTCATCTTTATGAGTTCAAATCCAGCCTCAGGTATTAACTACTTGTATGACCATGGGCAAGTCACTTAATGCTGTTTGCCTCAGTTTCCTTATCTGTACAATGAGCTGAAAACTCCAAATTGGGTCATGAAGAGTCAGACAAAACTGAAATGACTGAATAACAAGAGCAAGACGTGATATAGATGATGATCAAGCAAAGTAAATTGAGAAACATGTTGTCACTCAGGTAGGTAGAATACCAAGATAGACTAAGGTTAAAAAAGCTAGCTCTTACCTCAGCTCATTAACACACAATAAGATCTTAAATTCTTGTTGATGACCTTTGTATCACATTCATTTCTAAACATATTCCTACCTTGTCAACTACTTAGCATGCCAACCCTTGTCGTTAGGAAGAAAAGAGGAAG
>NC_058134.1:191215082-191230082 GCF_016433145.1 Gracilinanus agilis
TAAGGGATTCACAGTGACAAAAGGGAAATCATTCCTATCTTCATGCTCACATTCTAATTCACATTCTCTTTATTTTCTTTACTTGTCTGGAACATATTGTTCCATTGAAAAAATTTAGTGTGTGTTGTGTCTCTATTTTTGAGAATATGTTTTTCTACTACACAAATTATTTATCTTTAAATGATAATGGAATTTACTTTCAAATATAGTTAGCTTAAATCTCTTCCAAACATTTGGCAGTCTTTTTATGATTGCTTAATTTCTTTTTCTCAGATTGGTTAAGTTAATGACTTTATTTCTTATTTTCTTCATTTTTTAACTGCTAACCAATATCCTTCTAACTTTTGATATTTTAAATTCCTCTCTGTTATACATTCACTTTATTTTTCTTTAGAAATTTGGTTTTCAGCTCTACTTAGAATTAATAAATGCCCAATGACACTAGTTCAGTTCTTTTTTATTATTTTTTAAATTTGAGATAAAATTTTACTGACGTATTTTGTTTTCAAGTCATCTAAATTTCTTCTGGTTTCAGTCTCTCTTGGTTTGTTTTCTATAGCTCACACTCATGCAAAAATATTTTCCAAAAGAGAAAAGAAATAGAAAGATTATAAGAATAGATCAAAATATAGGATAATCTGTATATACATATATATATATATGTATATATATATATGATATACCATAACCACACACTTCTCACCTGTGTAAAAAAGTAAGAGAAGTTTTCTCATATTTTTTCTTTAAGGCTGTGCTCATTGTTCACAATTTCCCTTTGTGATAAATACCTAGTGGTGATATTGCTAAATCAAAGAATATGTACAATTTTATGACCCTCTCAAACATGGTTCCAAGTTGCTTTTCAGAATGGATAAGTTCACAGCTCTGCCAAATGTATCTGTCCCAGTTTTTCAACATGCCCTCCAATATTCATCATTTTCTTTTTTTCATCACAGCAGTCTGATTGATATGAGGTGGTAGCTCAGATTTGTTCTGATTTGCATTTCTCTAATTAATAGTGATTTGGAGCCTTTTTTTTTCAAATGACTAAAGGTAGTTTTAATTTCTTCTTCTGAGAAATATCTATTCATAGCTTTTGACCATTTGTCATTTGAGGATGTACCACAATTTATTTAACTATTCACAAATTAATGGCATCTATTTTGCTTCCAAGTCTTTACTACCATAAAATTAATGCTATGGATATTTTGGGGCATGAAACTTTGTCTTTCTCAAAAACTTTCTTATGGCATATGCCTAACATCAGAATCTCTCATTGAAAGAGTACAAAAAATTTAGTCATTTCATTTGCACAATTCTAAATTGCTTTCCAACACTAATGCATTGTTGGTGGAATTATGAAATGATCCAATCATTTTGAGGATTAATTTGAAACTATACTCAAAGGGCTGTCAAACTGTGCATCCCCTTTGATCCATCAATAACACCAATAGGTCTGTATTCCAAAGGGATCAAAAAAAGAGAAAAATATTTATTTGTAGAAAAATATAACAGATCTTTTGATGGTAGCAAAGAACTAGAAGTTGAAGGGGATGGGATGCCCATCAATTGGGAAATGATTGAACAAATTGTGGTATATGATTGTAATGAAATACTATTTTCCTATAAGGGATGATGAGCAGGAGAATTTCAGAAAAGCCAGGGAAAGACCTACATGAACTGAAGAAGAACGAATTGAGCAGAACCAGAAATGCATTATACATAGCAATAGCAATCATGTATGATGAACATTTGTGAATAATTTACCTGTTTTCTGCAATACAAAGATCCAAGACAGTCTCTAAGTTCTCATGATGAAAAAGGCCTCCAAAGAAAGCATTGGTGGAGTCTGAATGCAGATTGAAGCAGAATATTGTTTACCTTTTTCGTCATATTTCTTTATATGCCTTTTTCAATGGTATAATGAGTATGAAAATATTGTTTATATGATAGCACATGTATAACCAATATCAAATTACATATCATCTCAGGGAAGGGTTAGGAGAAGGAGAGGATGTTGATTTTAAAATGTTAGAAAATAAATTCCAAAATTTGTTTTTACATTTAAGTGGGGGGAAATAAACATTACTGAAGGAAAAAAATTTCTTTCCAAAATGGTTGTACTAATTCATATCTCTACTCCTATCTATCTATCTGGCCAGAAAAAAAGTCTTATATTGATTATTCTGCTTTTATTCATCATTTTTAATGGCTTTGGATGGATGAAACCAGGATGGTTTTGACTTAAATTTCTCTTATTCATAATTTAGAACAACCTTTCATGTACTTAATAGTAGTTTATAATTCTACTTTTGACTGTTGACCAAATCCTTTAGCCTCTTACTTCCTGAGAAATGGTTTACTCATTTTTTTTCTTTTAAGTTTTATTTTTGCTGTTAGAGTAGTATTTTCAATTTCTATGTCAAAAGCACCATATCTTCTCATGTTTTTTTAATCACTAGTACAGTGGACATATCTAATCGTAGTTTTAGAGAGCTTTTATTGTAAAAGAATATGATTAATTTGGAGAATAACCAATTCTGGTTTGATAGATAATTTTCCTACATGTTTAGTATAATCATCTTCATGCCTTTTCTTAAATTTCCCATAATTTTTAAAAATATTATTTGTGATTTAAGTGTGTGATTTTTGCTTATATTGTTTCATCCTAACTCTTTGCAAGATTCCTTGGTAATGAAACTCTAAGTTTTGGTAATTATATTATTCAATTAATTATATTTGAGGATTCACTCAAAAAACATCATGTGGTTTTTATGTATCTGTAATTTGATCTTTGTTTTGAATTCTTCTAAACAAATTTCTTATACAATTTAATAAAATAATCAGAAATTGTATAGCTATTTTTTCTGGTAAAACAATAGTTCTTGAGTTATATAGCTCCACTGATTTGATGTGTACCAATTTCAAATTTCCTTCCAATTGTATAGTTATTTAAAATTTTACTTCATTTTTTTCTGCCGCTTCTGTATTTTTCTTTATCCAGGCCTTTCTATTTCTCAAAGAATCGAACTGTAAAATTATTTCCTCTAGGCATTTCCAAATTAATGAATCTATGTTTATCTTTTGTTGTTATTTCATTGTTCTTATATCCACATTTTGAGGTAAAGATCTTATTTTATATCTCATTTATTTTTTAGACCATTGAATTGTTTCTGTCAATAGGTTTTCTCTTTACAATCTCTAATTAGAATTTTGTTCTTTCCTTCTGGAGATTGCTCTTGATTTTTTGTATCTTTTTCCTATTTATTAATTGTACAAACTTATTTGTTTACTCCTTTAATTTTTCTTTTAGTCCTCTCATTGTCCAATTATAGTGCCTGTCTAATATACATAGATTTATTAGTTCAATCTAATGCCTGGCCAAGTAAATAGAGAATGAATAAAATTCATCCTTTGCCCACTTATTCTTCCTTCTGAGTTAAAATGAAAGACCAAACTCTTTTATGAAAACCAGCCTTATGCCTGTCTTTGTACTGAAGTCTTTGACTTACTTTTTGAGATAGCATGTCATAGTAGATAGAACTCTCAAATCTAGGAAAACCTGGATCCAAGTCCTGCTTATGGTTCATACTATGTGACTCTAAACAAGTCACTTAATCTCTTATTTTTTCATATGACTGAAATAAAGTCTAATTTTTATCTGTTATTAAAATTCATTGAATTAGTTGAATAGTATCTTGCCTTTTATAATGGTTAATTCCTTTTCATCTCAAAAGCTTTGTACACAAAACATCATTCCTAATCACAGTCAGAATATCTATGATTAAATTAATAGTCATTAAGCCCCCAAGTAAAGCTTTGTTTCTATAATTTTTAATTCAAAGGTAGTTTAAAACTATCAGTGGATTTTTCACTGAATGCATGAAATGTGTATGAACAAAAAAAATTGGAAATATATAAATATATTTATTAATTAGATTAAATAACCCATATATAAGTATATATTAAATATATGAAACATTTCACATATATGAAATATACTATATATTCCATATGGATATAAAACATTTCATATTTTATAATATATTGTGTGTGAGACATTATATAAAAATACAAATATTTTAAAGAACTTGGAAGTATGCTCATGAGAGTGTGGTTTTAGAGCTATAAGGAACATCTAGTCCAGCCTTTTTTTTTTTTTTTCATGAGAAGCTTGCGGTCAAGAAATGTTTAGAGAACTGTCCGATGTCACACAGGTAGGAAATGATGAGCTTAGGATTTGAGCCACAGCTAGGATTTGAACAAGGTTCTATGACTACAGACAAAACATCCTCTGTCCATTCAACTGTACCAAACACATGGGAATTTCTTCACCCCACTGAGTCCATCATTAGCATTTGAGTTGACTTCTTCGTGCATAAACCTTTCTGAACTCTTAGATAGAGAAGCTGGGTCTCATTCTTCAGAACTCTATGAGGGAATAATAGCCTTAAATGAACTCTTGCATCAGTAATTTTACATTTTAACATTTAAATTGACTTATACTAAAATTGTAAAATTCCATTATGAAGTATTGGTTCCATCATTTGAGGCTCTAGCATTTCTTTCAAGCAGTGTATCTGAAAGCAAAAAGGAAACATTAGGAAAATGAACAAGAACAAATGAAAACTAAGCCCTAAAATGAATGCCTATTCTCTAAGAAATATTTCCTTGTTCATTGTATACAAAAGTTTAACCAGAATAAAAAAAAGCAATATTCATGTATAATCCAAAGAATGTTTGAAATAATTTATCTTCCTTATGATTGACCTGTTGCATGCTAACACATGATGGCATGCTTTCCTCTGAATTCACATAAAATTATAAATTTGGAGCTGGAAGGGACTCTGGATATCAATTAATAAAATCTCATCTTTTTATGAATGAGGAAACAGGACCAGAGGGATTATATAATTATTCCAAGGTCATACATCTAGAAAGTGATAAAATTTGGATACAGAACCAAGTCCTCTGATTCTGTATATAATGACCTGTCCACTTTCGCAGAGACAACAAGTCTCTTCTACTGAATAGTGGTCAAATATAGTCTATCCCATTAACATTAAGTTAAAAATGTGCATATTATTGAATTATAATGTGGCTTATGATTCTTTTCTAAGAAATTATCCTAGCCTGAGGAAAATAAAAAGAATTGAACTTGAGCAATCTATTTCAATAAATGTTTCAAGTTAACCATCCTTCTCTACTACCATGTCAAAAACAATTTTAATGTCAAATGAAATAGAAAAATTTAAAAGAAGAGAAAGAAATTGCTTAATTATTTTTGTCACATTAGAATGTTTAATTTGGAGTAGGAAATTACCATTATATAAAGACTGTCTGTCTCCCTGATCTCTCTCCATCTTTGTCTCTGTCTCTCTTTCCCTTTTTCTCTCTGTCTCTTTTCTCTCTGACTTATTAATGAGAGTCCTAGGGATGGATTAAGAGAATAGTTGTTGATGACTTGAATAAGCCTCTTTCAAATTTAGCTAGATCTATCTTTTTAAAAAAGGAAAACAGGAAGAAAGTTAAACATCTGAATAGACTGTGGGACAAAAATTGGTAGGATTGAATTTCATTATTGGAGAGTAAGTAATGAATTTACTTTTTTAGTATTTCATTTGAAATGTATAATAATTGACTATGAAGAACCCATTCAGAAAGGTAGACATATTAAACATGTATAAAATTGACAATGACACAATAAATATGATAATTTCAAAAATATCATAGGATTCATACTTAAATGAAGACAAACTATGGTAATACTTATTATTGGGGACAATTAATAAATCATAAAAATGTTAAATTATAGTATTTAATATAATACAGACTTATTTTTATATCATCAGAATGAAAAAATTAAAATCTTTGATATGTTACTAAATCACAATTTAGGAGAAATTTGTGCTTCTAAACACTTATATCTACAATAACACATTGCAGAAGACCAATAAACTGACTTGCATCCAACTAAAAACATTCAATTAACATAATAAAAAGGAAAAGTAGAAAATATAAATGATAAAAGATTAATGCAATTGAAGAGAGACTACTAAAACAATAAATCAAACTAAAATTTTAAGGTCAATAAAATGGGCAAAGCATTAGCTTTCCATAATATTATTTTCCCCAAAAGAGGGAAGGAAAAATAAATTGACATTTAAAATTTTTGAGAATTTCTAAGGAATAAACAGAAGATAAAATCAATAATTATTTTATTTAGTTATATGCTGCCCAAAATGAAAAAAATTAAATGAGGATGATTGTTTACAAAATGTGAAATAATCAGATACATTGAACAGAAAATACAGAATGTAAAAATCCCTATGGAAGAAAGAAAAATTGAGCAAATTATAAATGAACCCCTAAATTAAAAAATACAACAACCAGGTTAAAGTGGATTATAAGAGACACATATATAACATATTAAGGATAATTAAACATTTTTACTACTGTAAGAGGGGAAACAGATATTTAAGGTATGGTCGCCAGAAATCGGATTAACACAATTTCAAATTAAAAATAGACCCAAATCAGGATGACTTTTATGGAAGTTTATTTACAATTGGGAAAGTTGAAGGTAGGGAAATTGAGAGAGCGAAACTCTGTACCGGACCTTTTACAATTAGAGAGGCAAGAGAGGCCTCCTTGAGGGTAAAGCCTCCAGAAAAGCCAAGGGAGGAGAAAGGAAGTCAGCCTAACTTACCCACGTGACAATTCAGAGAGAGGCAGTCTGAGGTCTCACCAGAGATCCTTCAACACCAAGTTCAAAGCGCCAACTGCCTCCACAAGAAGTTACCATCATATTTAAAAGATAGCAGCTTTCGTCACTTCCTGCATCCACCTCCAATTTTCAAGTGGACAAATGGCAGCCTCAACACTGTTTTGGACTGCCCAAAAGCCAGTCCCTTGTTTTTGATTTGTTACTTGTTGTCAGGTGTGGGTACCTAATCTTTCCCTCTCCACTTAATTCTAATTTGGGTGGGGTGACATTATTTCTGATGGCTAGAGTCTGAACAATGAATGAGGATGAGCCAATTCCATTTACAAACTACTTGAATTCTTTTCAAGGAAGAAGGAACCTTATCAAACTTATTTTCCAAGTTATAGACCTAATCCTCAAACTAGGTATAGAAAGTGGAAGAATAGGGGTAGCTAGATGACACAGTATAGTAAGAGCCACGGATGGAGATGGCATTATTTCCAGTTATGATTAATTTATGGAAGGCCAAGTTAGTTCAATATAAAGAAAATGATGCATATCATAAATAAAATAAATGATAAAATTATAAAAATTCACTTTATTTTATTATTAAATTCAGAGCATTTGCAATACATACATCTATATGATGTGTTTTTTTTAAATAGGGAAATTTTTTATTTCTACTGCTTACAGCAATAAAACAGAGAAAGAAAAGATCAACAAATTGGGAATGCAATTAAAAAACTAGAAAAGTACACATTTAAAATCCTGACAACACCAAATTAGAAATCCTGAAAATTAAAGGTGGGATCAATAAAACTGACTCTAGGAAAATCATTGAATTAATAAATAAATCTAGGAGATGATTTTATGAAAAAAATCAACAAAACTGATAAACCATTGCCAAATTTGATAAAAGAAGGTGAGGAACAAATAACTAGCATTAAAGATAAAGAGTGTGACTATAACACCAAGGAAGATGAAATTAAAGAAATTATTAGGCGTTATAGAAAATATTTTCTGTTTATTATTTTATATAAATTCTAACAATATGGAGTATGATATTGGTTCCTCTAGCAGAATGAGTCCCCTTCTATCCTATTGTTTTCTCTGAAATTCCCTGTGTGCTGGGCACACATTGGACCCCCAAGACACCTGCTTGCAGCTAGCAGTAGATCTAAGCCTGAACATGCATATAATCCAAACATGGCTTCTGTTGGGACCAAAATGGCTTAGAGAATACAAATGTTCTGCAAAAGTCTTAAGAAGGCAATCTTGCATTCCTTAGTGGTTGTGTCATTGAAACAAAAGCTCCATTGGGTATGACCAAACTGAAAAGACTTGGTTTTAGAAAGTGTATGGTCCTGGCAATAGATTATGTCTGCTGCTTGATGACCATCTAGCTGAATATGATACTAGTAATGTATGTTATCAAGAACCAACCTGGTTAAGTTAGAGGGAATCAGTTGTTCAGCCTCAGTAATTTCTAGGAGCCTTATGCTAAAGTATAGAAGATTTAGAATCTGGAGGGAATGCACTCATTGTTCTAGTTACAGTTCCTTAAAGTTGAAGTAAAACTAAATCAGACTAAATGTTGAAAGGAATATGGAAAAATAAGCTTAATATTATATTGCTGGAGCAGCTGTGAATTGTTTTCAAGAAAATAATATAAAAATATACATTAAGAGCTGTAAAATTATTCATGTTTTTAAATCCAAGGTTCCCCATTGGGCTAGAATTGGGCCTTAATAACATTATTGAGAGAGCAAAAAGCTTTGTTATATATGAAAATATTCATGGAAGCTTTGCTTGTAATGATGAAATAATTGGAAATAACATAAATGCATTGATTGGGGGAAATGATTTACGTGAACTAAAAGGAACTAGGGATTTTAAGAGGTAGGCAGCCCTGGTAAACTTCCTACGTTACAGAAAGGAATGAAAAATATGAGATGGTAAGTCAAATGAGAGTCAAAGGATCAAATATTGTAATTTGTCAAGAAGTTATAAGAAGGTATTTAAAATATAATTAGACAGCTACATTTTGACTAGAGTTAAATTATGAACTTTGTTTTAGGTAGGATAAATATTTCATCATAGAGAAAAAAAGAAACAACTGAAACTTTTTGAGTAGGGGAATGGCATGTTTAGGCATTTGCTTTAGGAATATTAACTCCCCTGCTATGTGGAAGAAAGCGTGTAGAATGGAGAAGCTAGATACAGGGAGAGTATAAGATGTTCTTAAAATAGTCCAAGTTAAAACTAATGAGAAGTTATAGGAATAGAAAAAGAAAGATCAAATGGAATTTGCAACTGATGAGATATGTGGAATAAGGAAAAGTGAAGAGTAAAAGATGACTCCACGGTTTTGAACCTGGGTACCAGATGTATGGTACTGTAATTATCAATATTTGAAAAAAATCACCAGTTACAAGAAAACAGTTTATACCTCATATCATCTAGAGCAGCAATGGCAAACCTTTTAGAAACTGCATGCTAGGTCTTGCACCCCCTTCCACGCTGAGTGCCACATGCACCCTCTTCTTACCTCACAATGGGGAAGAAGAAAGTGTTCCCATTGAGCTGCTGGGCAGAAGAATGGGTGATATGAAATAATGTTGTCAGGCACGGTGGAGAGGGGTAAGGGAGCAGCTCCACCTGAGTCCCTCTGCTTTTCTAGTAACAAACTCTAGTAGAGGTGGGGAGTAGGGGAGAGGTGGTACATGTGCCCAAAGAGAGTGCTCTGTATGCCCTCTTTCCGTGAGCACATGTGCCACAGATTCACCATTACAGATCTAGAGTTTTACTTATACCCTTCTTTTTTTAACTATTAAAGTCTATGGCTTATCTTTTTATTTTACTAAATAGTCTTTAGAAGTAGATTTTCATGTTTCTTTTAGGATGTATAATTTCTTCACCATTCAAGCAATCCAAAATTTTCAAACTTGCTTACCTTTTGAACTTTACTTTTTTCATTATATTTGCCTTTCTAGGCTTCTATTATATACCTCTGGAATTCTCAACAGGAATTCTAAGAGGTCATAGATTCTGGTAAAGTTCATTCCTCCCAAGAAATTATCTAACATTTTGAAGGATACATTATTCTTATTATTCTCCCCAACAATTAATTCTGATTTTTGAGAGATCATATTTCAATTCTTCTCCTATAGTTAATACATGATCTTTACTGAGGTTCAATGGAATGTGATTTCTTTCTTCTTAGCCATTTGCATTTTTTTTTATCCAAGAGCACTTGAGTCTTGGCAATCACATATTTGAGTACCTTTTAATTTATGCTCTTGTCTGTTTACTGTTTTGGTAATGTTCATGTATTCCATCAACTTAACTTTTCCCTTTCCTTCCAATCAGAGTAATTCTTTTTGTGATTGCTTGGACTGTTATACTCTTTTTTTATATTATCATGTTTGGGTTTTTTTTTGGGGGGGGGAAGCCCAGTAATATCAATATTATATTTCCATGCCATGTTTTCTACTTTTTTCATAACTGATATCTTGTAAATTTTTTTAAAAAAATTATTCTTCCTAATTTTTTTTCATTTATATTTTGTTTCAATTTTTCTTTTTTCCCAACATTTCCTCTTCCTGGTTGATTTCCAAGATTCTGGTCTGGTCTGTTAATTTTACTCCTTATATTTCCTTTTACTTCTTTCATTTAGCATTGAAACCACTTTGGAGTCCATACTCTCCCCAGGAATATTGCAGAATTATTATCTTAGGAATCTTTCTCATGGGATTGATTTATGCAATGATGATTCTCCACTATATTGAGTTTTTCTTTGACCATTTTTTCAGAAACTCTATTAATCCTACCCTCTGAAGATTTTACTTAACTTTCCCCACTCACTACTATTCCTCATCATCAGCTGTGGTTGGAATCCTGTTGAGGGTCCAGCATTGGGGAAGACATAGCACACGTGCAGAACCAGCACTCAGGGAACTGCTCTGTTTCCCCTCCTCCAAGCACCTGAGGATATTTTTGCTTACCCTACCCTTCTGCCCAGTAGCCCAAAGCAAGCTCTTTCTCCTTCAGCTCTCTCTGGTAATCTGGGGGCTCACAGACAACTTGAATTTGCCCTCTGGGCACTCAACCAGGAAAAGGTTCCTCAGGAGGGATAGTCTATTAGGAGTAGCTAGTGAAAAATCCTTTGTGAATACACAGTCAATGTACAGTTAATTACAAGCTTTATTTGACACATTAGCTGCTGAAATAATTTATCTGAGCCAATAGTGCCCAAAAGAAGCCTACTATATGGGGTCTTAGTTTAGAGTGACTAAGAAAGACCTCATTGCAAATGATTATTAGGTAGTGGATAAGGTGCTTTTTTTGAGATGAGGTTTTTTTTTTTCCCACCTGAATAAGTGAAAGTATTTTCTACTAGCAAGTTACTTTCAAGTTTTCTTTAACTGAGTAGCTTTATAGCCAGTGCTCCAAACAAAGACTCTATATTGGGATGGATGGAGACAAGAGGAACTGATAGCACTGCCTTTGCTATTTTTTCTTTTTTTTTTTCCTATGATTAAATTTGGGGGATTTTGTTTCATTTTTCCCTTTCGATCATATAATTTTTGTTTCATCTAATGCATTTTTTTATTGCTTTGAGGTGGAAGTGACAAGAACTATGCTTGACCATGAATTTTCACTTAATTATCTTGCAACTAGAAAACACTCATTTTTTTTCTTTAAATTGTTATCTGCTGAGAACTGATGGTGTTGCTGTTCACATATTTAGAAACTTTAAAATAGTTTGTTTAATTGAGTAGCATGGCCTTGGTTCTCATGATACTTTTATAAAATATAAATGGGGAGATGACAGATATTTCTATGGCTAGGAAACTACACAAAATCCCAAGACATAAGTGGTAGTTGAGTGATACAAATAAATAAATGTTATAGAAATTAAGAATATAGCGAGATCGTTTCTATTTGGAATAATGGTTGGGAAAGGCTTTGCAAAAGTCTTAGTGTTTGAGTTGAAACTTGGAGGACAGCTAGAGTTTGAATATACAGTTAGCAGGTAAGGAAAGTATTTTTGAACCAAGATAACATCATATGAAATGGGAGAAAAAAAACAGAATCAATTAGGAATTTTAAAATATGATGTAAAAGGTTTATGTAAGGAATAGTAGGAGATTAGACCCACATCAGGGAAAACTTTGAATATGAAATATGGATTCCAATTTTATTTACACTTTTGTTATTGCTATAATTTTCGAAGGGGATCATGATCAACTTTAGCATACTTAAAGTTAGAAATTCTCAATTGCATTATTTAAGGCCACTTAATACTTCTGTGATTTGAGACAGGTCATTTAACCTCTCTATACTGCTTTTCCTCATCTATAAAAGAGGAGGTTGAACCTGTGAATCTATAATTCTTTGGGTAGAACAACATAGAAAAAACTCAATTGTAAGTCTATTTTACTCTCATTGTTCAATGTTTGAGAAATAGCAATAAATACAAATCAAGTTCAAAGTGAAATCTATGACCGATAATAATACTTCCTTGAATTTATGTAGCAGTTTACATTCTAATATTGTTTGGTTGTAACTAAGAAATCTTTAGTGTAAGTTCTGTTTATGTCCCATTTCTGCCCATGTTCATGTAAACACATCCATATGCAAGTTTCCATCCTTCTCAATGATAAGAAGTTACTAAACATAAAGGAAAAGTGGGGCTATTTGGGGGCAAACTGTGTGGGTATGTATGTCTGTTAATGTAGTAGGTAGAAAACAAGGAGTTTGATAAAAGGAGAAAAATTCATCCATGACAAGGATTACTTATGCCTCAGTGACAAAATCTATCTATCCAAAGAAAGTGTTTAGAAAACTATCTTAGAAACTGAGATTATTTCCTCCTTCTGATGGGAAGTTTTAAGCCAGAAATAGTTCATTAATGTTAACTGGGAACACAAAGTAATGATTTATTGTCCCAATCATTTTACCTCTGCTATTATGCTTCATCTGTACCTAATACTTGATCAGCGTGTAGAGGCACCTTATCTAATTGATAGATGACAGTTAGTTAGGGATTATAGACAATAGTAGAGTTGCAACTGGAGCACATGACATGAAAACCTGAGCAAAAACACCTGGACTAGGGTAAATGTCAAAAATGAACAATAGGCCAAGCCCTTTGGCATGGTTCTGAATGTCACTCATGATAGCTACCATTTATATAATGGCTTAGATACACTTAGTGAATGAGTGGTCAGTGAATAGGATATTGCCAATATTATTACTATCTCAAATATTTGGATGAGGAAACTAAGGCTTTGAGATGTTAAAGATAAAAGTGTGAAAGTCATGCTCTATTATGAAACTTCCCTTTTCTTCCATCTTCCTCCCTCTGGACAGGTAGAGAATCTTATCTCCTTTTTCACTATGGAAATAGAGATTAGTCACTGTAAATTCACTCTTCTCTAGTCTACCTCAAAAGTCACCTACCTCTTCTAATCTCTTCTTTTATGGCTCAATTCTTTGTCAAAAAGGTATTTTATTTTCTTTGCAAACCCTCTATTTCTCCCACGATTATATCACCTCTTGTTAATTTAGGGACTGCACGCCTTTGTACATTCCCTCTTCTCTCTTCTCTACCTATGTCTTCCCTGTTACCTACATAGTCAGCTCTCTCTAAAAAGAGATAAAGCAAGGCAACAAGCATGTTTTAAGTGCAGAATACGTGCCATGCACTGGGTTAAGCCATGGAAATGAACAAATACAAGCATAAAGAATATCAGTACCCTCAAGGAGCTCATATTCAAATGGAAGAATACATCACTCAGAAAGGAGTTGAAAAATGGATTGGGGGTAGATGTGGTGGTGGAGAAAAGATCCCTCAAAGATACATAGAGTCAGTCAAAAACACAAGAAGCAGAGTTAGGAGAATAATAAAGATTAGCCAGCCTTGGCCTCTACTCAAAATGGAGGCCATGGAATGAACTCACCAATGAGAAAAAGGGGTTGTTGTGGGAGAGGGATATTCCAGGGTGTGAAAGTCACAGGGAGAGATAAATGTTCCATGATATAGAGGCCAAAATGATATGAGAGCTGAAGAAGGATAGCAAAGCCCAGGATGTCAAAAGCATGAGTATGATCTTCAGTTGACCTTGCCATCCTCTTAACCCATCTTTCTATATTTGTTCTCCATTTCATAGTCTGCAAGGAAAAAAATCTATGCTCATCTCAACTTCACCACCTTCCACTAAATTCTAAGTCACTTGAAATATAGATATTGCTCTCTATATCCCAACTAAGTGAAAGCATCTCTACATTTACAAATAATTATCAAATCGAATGACTTTTAAAAGTCCTTATCCTTAGCCTCTCTATTTGTTTACACTGTTGACCATCCTTTCTTCCTACATAGTCTCTCCACTTTTTGTTTTATGGTACTCTCCTTTCCTGTTTTTCTTCCTGTCGGACTGATCCTTTTTAGTCATCTTCAGGGAACATCATCCATACTTTATTTTATGTGTATGGGTCTACCACAGGGTTTTCTCTTCATCCCTCCTCTCTGAGCGACCTTGTCTTCTCTATGCGACCTGTCAGAAGTAATTCTAACTCTGGCACTCTCTTACTTCAGTTTCAATTCTGAGACAAAATGAGGCTCTTAAAAATCATTGAACCGGGCAGCTGGGTAGCTCAGTGGAGTGAGAGTCAGGCCTAGAGACAGGAGGTCCTAGGTTCAAATCTGACCTCAGACACTTCCTAGCTGTGTGACCCTGGACAAGTCACTTGACCCCCATTGCCCACCCTTACCAATCTTCCACCTATGAGACAATACACCGAAGTACAAGGGTTTAAAAAAATCATTGAACATTTAGCGAAATAGAGTTTTATTTTTTTTAGCATAGCTAGGATAAGAAACAAGAATATATTGGCACTAAATTTTTCTGGACATTCCCTCCATCTGTCTGGCTATGGTCAACAAGACAAGATACAGTAAGGGAATGGTAACTCACACGGTCTTCAGAAATCTGTCAACTGCAAAAGGCTTTGACTGTCTGTTGCTGTCTTTTTACGACTTCAAGTGATCAGAGTTAAGCAGAACCCAAGCATAGTTCTGCCTCCTTTTAGGAAAAAAAGTTAATCCTTAAAAATTAGGAAGAGAGGAAGGGCCTAGGCCTCCTCACATTGTCAGTAAGGAGTAAAGAAGCTGGGTCAGAGAAATACTGGTAAATATTAGTCCTACTACGGTTTCATATTAAGATCCAAAAGTTAGCTTCAAACCAAGGTTGAAATTCATAGGTATTAAAATAAAGGATATGAAATTT
>NC_058134.1:191235082-191276885 GCF_016433145.1 Gracilinanus agilis
TGAAAAACAGGTGCATTAAGGGAAAAAATGAAATGTCCCATTTTTGACATGTTGTGTTTCACATAATATAAAAGGTATACATCTCTGAACAATTGCATCCAGAGTGAAACAGGAGAAATTGAAAATTAATAAAATTATCAAGTTTACATTGATACCTACTAAATATACTCCAACAGGAAAAAAAAAGAAAAAAATGATTCTTGGAGTTCTAAAACAGTACCTGGGTTACATAAAAGATTTTTCCACAAAATCCAGGCTGTGTCCAGCAGATAGTGAAGGATTGAAACTTAAGAGAGAAAGCGAAGTTACAAATAAAGAATGGGGGGTTATCTACATAAAATTGATAATTTGATGTTATGGAAGCAATTGCCTAGCCAATGGGTCCCTTACAAATGCCAGTTATCTATTTTTAACTGAATTCTCTCTAAAATATAGCAATCATTTTATTCTTCTTTGACTCTATCAAACTTTCTGAGGTGACTATCCTAAACTTTTCTGCACACAACCTAAAAATCCCTAATATTAGGAGCTTGTCAGTGAAAAGAAATAGAAATATACTCGAGATGGAAAAAAAATAATACTACCAATTAAAGGAGTGTGTGTGTGTGTGTGTGTGTGTGTGTGTGTCTATATGCTTTAGATTGAGGTTGACCTGATCAAGTTTTTAGACAGCCATTAGAGAAAGAGAAAAATTAAATCTAAAAAAAGGGAGGATATGGTTACTGGGTTACTGAGTGGATAGCATCCTGGAGGAGATAGGAGAGAATGGGATCACCAACACAAGTAGAAAGGTTGGTCTTGACAAACAGAAGCTTACCTTCTCCTTAGAGATTGGGGAAAACCAAAAAGTATCTGATGATGTACAGGTGTGTTGATATGTAGACTAGTGGAGATGAAAGAGTTTATGAAGACGGTCTCAATTTTTTCAATTAGTTAATAAGTATTGATTGAGTATTTAAATAGCACTAAGTAGAGGGATATAAAGAAAGGAAAAATCATAATCCTTACTTTCAAGTAGCTCACATTCCAGTGGTAGATAAAAATGCACATTATTGTGTGTGTATACATGCAAACAAATTATATATATATATATATATATATATATATATATATATATATATATATATATATATAATAGATTCAATGTAGATGATAAGAAATATCTGAAGGGGAGCACTGGAACCTGATGGGGAAGGGGTCTCTGTGAAATGGGAACATTTAAAAGGAATCAATCAGTTGAATTGTGTTTCCTTTCCTTTTTGAGACTGGATCGCCCTGTCTTGCTCAAGTTCAAAATGTAGTAGTCACTCACTGCCCAGTTCCAATACTGATCAACTTTCATCTGGCCCTCCTTAAGCAGCAATGTGGTCCTCCAATCCAAGGATAAGGGGATAATCATGTTGGCACTGGATAGTGCAGATATACAATAGGTTTTACCCCTCCTTCCAGACACAAGTTATCCACTAGCCTCAACCTCTCCAGCTAGAGGGATAAGAGGCTTATGCCACCACACTCAACCAGAATGAGAAATTCAAACTGAGTTTTAAAGGAACCTAAAGAAGTCAAGAGTCATAGGTTAAAAGGGAAAAAAATTTCAGGCATCGGAACAGTTAGTGGAAAGACACAGAGTCAAGAGATATATTATGGTGTTCTAAGAAATATAAGTAGTTCCTGTTTAGCTGGAATATGAAAGAATAAAGTATAAGAAGACAAAAGAAAAGAGGGATGTTATAAAGATCCATAAATGCCAAAGAACACATTGTATTTGATCCTTGGGTGATAAGGAGACTCTGGAGTTTAATAAAGGAACAAAATAAACATTTATAAACTGTCTGTTTTGTTTCAGGCACTGTGCTAAGTGCTTTATAAATATTATCTCATTTAATCCTCAAAACAACACCAGAAGGTGGGGACAATTATTATTCCCATTTTATAGTTGAGAAACTTAAAGTAGACAGAAACTAAATAACTTGTCCCCACAACTAGTACGCATATAACACCAAATATGAATTCAGGGCTTCCTCATTTGAGAGTCAGCCTTTTAACCACTGTGTCACTCTAACCACTTGGAGAATGATGGGGTCAAACTGAACTTTAGGAAAATCACTTTGACAACTAAATGAAGAATGATTTGAGAGAGGAGAGATCAATGGCAGGAGGCCAGTGAAGTCAACTGCAAGAGTCCAGATAAATAGTGATGAGAAACTGAACCTAGAGTTGATGAAAAGATTTTGTGACAGGTTAGATGAGTGGAGTGAGGGCACATGAAGTGTCAAAGATAATTCTAGGATCCTAAGTCTGAGTGACTGGAAGAATCTGAGGTGCTCTTGAAAGGAATAGAGAATTTTGGAATAGGAGAAGATTTGGAGGGAGAAGGATAAAAATTTGCTTTTGAATATGTCAAGGTTGAGACACCTACAGGTTATCTATTTCCAGATTCCAATAAGTTTGTGTTAGGATAATGAATTTCAGCAGAATGATTAGGGTTGCATATGAACATCCAGGCATGTTCTGCATAGAGGTAGTCATTGAACCCATTGAAATTTCATGAGACCACCATGGGAGATAATAGAGAGGGAGAAAGGGGTGATGGACAGATGTTTTGGGTACACCTAAAGAATTTGTTCATGGCCTAGATCAGTGATTCCCAAAGTGGGCACCACCGCCCCCTGGTGGGTGATGAAGTGATCCAGAGGAGCAGTGATGGCCACAGGTGCATTTATCTTTCCTATTAATTGCTATTAAAATTTAAAAAATTAATTTTCAGGGGGCTAAGTAATATTATTTCTGGAAAGGGGATAGTAGGCCAAAAAAATTTGGGAACCTAGATGAAGATCTATCAAGTTAGAGATTAGGCTGTCTACTAGGCTGGTGTGAGAGGATACAGAGGAGAAATGGGAACATTTAGGTCAACCACAGTGAAAAGAATCAATTAGGAAAGTGGAAAATCACTGCCCTGCAGCAGTAATAACCCAAATAAGGTTACATAAAATTATTCTGTAGTATAATCATCACAGTTACATGATTCCATCCATTGGTTTTCAGAAGTCCAAAAGTAGAATGTGGGAGAGGATTGGCAAAGAGGAGGACATGAGCTCCAGAGATTCAAGGGCAGGGAATCTGATCAATTTTAGGGGAGAGGTAAATGAAGAGAGAATAGCAAAGCCAGAAAAGAAGTGATATATTGGGAAAATAAAAGCAAAATAAATTAATTGGAACTCCATAGCAAAAGGAAGTATAAATTCAGGAAGAAAGACAGAATCATGGATAGAAAGATTACAATCATTAAATATAACTTCAGATTTGAAGATTATGAATGATATTAATAGCCAAGGTATGACCTGGATTTAGAGGCAATAGACTGAGGGCTCTAATCATAAGAATGGAAGAAATTAGTATATTTGTAGGAATAACAATATGCAAAATTCCCTAAATGTGAGGGCAGAGATGGAGTTGGAGAGTTAGGCTATGATCCAGGTACTAAATTCCTTGAAAAAATATTAGATTATAGTATAGTATAGAATAACATGGGATAGGATAGGATTACATTATAAATAATATATACATACACACATGTTATATACAGATATATAAATATGTATATATATATCCATTTTTGTATGTTTGTATGTTTACATATATGTATATAAACACCATGGAGTTGAGAACAGAATAATTGGTTACATAACAGAATTATGGTGGACAATATTATTAGTTAGAAGTTGGGAATGAGGGGCTAAAAACAAACCCCTCCTTCTCTCCGGTCATTGACTGCTCATTGTTTGAGTCCATCTGCAAATAGATAGTGGGCCAGACTTCTTTGGGTAGCAAATCAGACATCCTTAGAGGAAGGCATGGTGGTATAAAAATACTAGACCAGACTCCCTGATGGCCACTTGCATCCTCCAAGGACAGCAGATTTCCTTAAGGCTAGAATAGAACATTGATTAACAGGAGAACTGGATTTCTAAATTTAACTCATTACAGGCCAGTTAAACTTCTCCACTAAGTACAGAGATAAATAATCACGACAGACAGTTATAGGACATAATCAATTAACTATAAATGGGATCAATAAAAATGATAGAATCCATTTAATCTTCTCCCAACTCTATTGTTGGGGATCCCAGAAGAAGAAGCAATCTGTACTCCAAAGAGGAATCAGGGATTAGTTGCCCTCTTGAGATGTCCAGATTTCTAAGAGTAATGTAATATGAAAAGTGAGATTAAAAGAGCTGTCATGAAGGAAAGTTTACTAACAGTAGAGGGAGGATTGCACAGAGCATAATGAAATAAGATGACAGAGCCAGTATTTGAGGAGGAACGAGTCTGTAGTGTTTTAGGATGAGAAGGTAGAGAGATATAATAGGTGGAAAGGATTTTTGTCTCAGAAGATAGAAACTCTCAATCACAGGAATAGGAAGCTAGAGAGGGCAGTTTGCCAGCCACAGACCAGTGAAAAAGAAATTGATTTGAGACCCTCCTGTCCCAAGTCTTTTATTGACAGAGCAGTTTGTGGGCAGACAGTAGCATCAGTTTCTATGACTTAGTCCAAACATTGGGAATCTAAGTATAAGCTATGATAAGAAACAAGCCCTTGTCTGGAATATCATTGATTGGGCTGAATTGAACTTATATTTAATAAATGATCTCTTCTTGTCTGACCATTCACACAAACCATCTTCTTGCCATTTGTATTAACTCAAAACATTTGTTCATGGTTCCTCATCGGTGTGTTTACAATTCCTAGTTAGCAATAAGACAAAATTATTTCAAGGCCAGTATATTTCATTAATAGCATATTTTAAAAACTAAAAGAACATTTCCTATAAACATACAGAGCACTTTCATAAAATATGGGCCCCATCAGTGCAAAGAATAATCATAGATAGGAAGCATATGTCCCAATGATACCCCCATGGAGGAACACACTTATGGGGGACGTATTTATTTGACCAAGACATAAAAAGAGAAGGGCCTCTAACACTGTAAGGCCAAGGATATTTTCTACATGTGCCCTTATGCTCCTCACACTAAGTCTGCTCCCTGATGGGTTGATATGGTGTGTAATCTCTGTCCGGAGTACAGTCTCTAATGAGTGTGTGAGTGTGGCATGTAGTTCATTCTAATTTGGCTCCTTAATGCTCT
Organism: Gracilinanus agilis; assembly: GCF_016433145.1. Taxonomy (NCBI): domain Eukaryota; kingdom Metazoa; phylum Chordata; class Mammalia; order Didelphimorphia; family Didelphidae; genus Gracilinanus; species Gracilinanus agilis. The sequence goes on from NC_058134.1 coordinate 191,240,231, forward strand.
TAAGGTCAGTGATAATTGCTACTAGGAAACATGCACAGGGCACAAGTTTGGGGAGCTCCTTGTTTCTTCTAGGTTTTCTTGAGTTTTCCTGGCTCATAAGGAAATGGTCTCCATCTTTTGATCTTTTGTCTTAAAGCTTATACAGGATTTTCTATCTTTTTTTTAGAAAAATATGGAAGCTTTAAAACATAGTCATTAGTCCAAGGAGATAAGAAATATAGGAAGGACAAACTGTGCTTTTTTTCTCATATGTTTCTCTGAACCTTGGCTAGAATGGGTATTTCTTTTCCAAAAGAAGTTTCCTCATCAAAGATAATGAGCTTTTTGGCATACGAAAACACATCAATGCACTGAGGTTTAAATCTGTCTTTTTCATCAGTATTTTCTGGTCACATAGGGTTGTTTCTGCCTTGAGGCCATCTCAGGGTCAAAAAGTCCTTGAGGACCCTTACCACTCTTCCACCTATGAGTCAATGCACAGAAGTTAAGGGTTTAAAATAAAAAAAAAATTAAAAAAAAGTCCTTGAGGCTCCTTTCTTACTAATGCCTAATTTATAGACATCTATTTAGAACAGAAGTTCTTAACATAAAGTCCATGGACTAGATTTCAAGGCTTCCATGAACATGGATGGGAAAAACAATTACATGTTTTCACTAATATCTGGTTTTCTTTGTAACACCTTATATTTTCTTTTTTGCACTTAAAAACATTGTTTTGAGGAACCCATAGGCTTCACCAGGCTATCAAAGAGGTACATGACACAAAAAAGATTAATAACACTTGGTTTAGCCACTACTCTACCAAAGGCTCTCAGAATGAAGCGACTGCAGTTTTATATAAAACTCCCTTAATCTTTATAAAACTTTATAAAACTCCCTGTTATAAAGAAGTTGAATGAGGGAAAGAATGAGAAAAAACAAAGCCTGAGGGACGTGACTGCCTTTCCCTCTATCTATCTGCATTCCTAGTTTTTCAGAAGTATATTTAGCCAGGATTTCTCAGTTTTTGAAAGTAGAGATTCTCTATTGCCTTTGAGACCTTGAAATTCACCATCACTAATGAATCTACTATTAATTTCTGGTGAATCTGAATCTCCTTCAGCATAAGCCTTTGGTTCAGTCTGAATCTCAATCTGTGATAGATACAGGTACTCATTGGTGAAGATGATTTTCAAATTAAAATGAAGACAAGGAGTATACATCAGAAGCTACTCAATAATTTCACAATAAAATATTTATAGAAAGCATAAAATGCTATCAAAATGCCAAATCTGAAAATCAGAATTCTCAAATCCTTTGCCTTTTCTGCCATCAATTATATCTGTGACTACTCAGATGACTCATTTAATTCCAATTTTTGAGTATTTATTATCTACTATTTACAATGTACTATGTTAAGAATTTAGGATGATTGTAATGATAAGAGAACATTTTTGTAATCTATGTAATTTGGTAGAGTAGGAAAATTATCATTCATGTAGGTCCAGGGCTATTTTTAAAAATATATTTATAATTTATTTATTGTAAATATTCTTTTTAAAAAAAGTTAGTTTAAATTTATTACCTCCTTCCCATCCCTTAACCACCCACTTTTCATTTAGGTTTTCTGGGACTCAATATGTCCACAACAAAACACATTTTCTTTCCAGCTAAAATATCTCTCTTTTCAAATTTTTTTTATTGTTTTCTAGAGTACCACCAGCTTTCCAGGGACCTAAGCTCACAATTTCAATGTCAACCTAGATTCCTCACTCTTAACTATCTTGTATCCATTCCATTGCTACTTCTTTTTATTCATCTTCTTCACTCCACTCACAGCCTCCAACTAGTCTAGACCCTCAATATCTCCTGATTGAACTAGTAGATAAGATGAAGTATGTCTGATCATGTCACCACCCTGACTCAATAACTAATAAATGCATTAAACTCTTATCCTTGTTCTCTTCTACACCTTCTCTTATGCAGGTGCCCTAGCCTACTTACTATTCCTCTCATATACCACACCTCCACGTCTGGAATGCCATCTTTCCTCACCTCCCTAACTTTGTATTCTTCTTTTCCTTTAAGAATCAGCTCAAATCATAGCTTCTTCTTTCTAGTCCTGCCCCAGCTATTCATGGCTTCCCTTCTGACATTTCATTTTCATCTACTTTGCATACATTTTGTATCACGTCATTATTTTCATATATTTATCACTAAATAGAACATGAAGTCCTTGAAAAGAGAAAGTATTTTTGCCTTTCTCTTTATTTTTAGTGCTTAGCCTTCCAATTCATTGTAATAATTACCATGGGATCACAGAATTTCTGAGTTAGAAGGAGTATGCCCATTTAATCTAACAAGGGAAGAGGAAGAAAAGCAAAGGGAAGGGAGGAGAACTCAAAAACAACACATACAAGGCTTATACAGATTTCTGCTTCAATACTTCCCACAAATCAGGATCACAAGCCTGGCCTAAAGGGCTGATTGACTGGGACTCTTCTGTGATACAGATACTACCTTCTGGAGCACTCTCTGGTAAAAAAAAACAAAATCAGATAATTACTTCCAGGCTTTCCTTAATGATAATTTTATCCCTCAAAAGGAAGAGGAATCAAGAAGGAAAAAAAATCTATTCTTGATCTAATTCTCACCAAACAGGAAGAACTTGTTGCTGAGATGGAAATAATGGGAACACAAGAGGGAATTGACCATACTTTCCTAGAATATGTGTAAAAAGAGTAGAACACCAAGAATAATCTGACATTGATCTTAGATTTGGGGTGAATAGATTTCACAGGGTTCAGAGCATGAGGAGCAGAGATAAGCATGATTTTATATACTAAAATTTTACAGAAACTGTAAGTACAAGATTGATCCTTAGTCCCACCACTAGCCACACCTCTTTTAAAAAAATGTAGTCAAAGAGAGAAATCGAGAGTTCTCTGAAGAGGTCAATATGAATTCATGGAAAACTTCTTGATCAACTCAGATTTATTTAAAGCTATCTATGAAGGGTAGAAACAAGGTCATGTAAGAGAGAATAAATGCAAAAGTGTGTCATGATCCTGTAAGAATGTCAGAAGGGTTAATATTAAAAACAAATATCACCAGAAGAAAGCTAAGGACAACAAAAATGAGTATTTTATTCTAGCTTTATTTGGGAAAAGAGAAGGAAAGAACCAATACTCGAGGTAAACCGGAAAATTATAACCAACATTAGACAGAAAGTAGAAATTCTAAATTTTATTTTGCTTCTATTTTCTTTGGCAAGGAGAACTGCCTTTGGAATAGAAAGGAGAGGGAAAAATGGCTAATAGGGAATTAGTTAATGCCCAACATAAATAAGGAGATAGTAAGTGAGCACTTAACTACCCTTCATGATTTCAAGTCACCTTGCTCATATGAATTATATCCTCAGGAACTGAAATGGCAAATGTGATAGCTGAATCATTGTCAGTGATGTCTTAAATACCATGGAGAACAAGACAGGTGCTATAGGAACAGAGGGAGACAAATGTGATGATTTCCAATCAGAAAAAAACCCCAAACTGTAAACTAATGAAAGAGCTTGACTGACTTCTTGGAAAATTCTAGGACATATGAAAGAAATAACAAATTACCACATAGCAAAAGAATTCTCTCTCTCTCTCTCTCTCTCTCTCTCTCTCTCTCTCTCTCTCTCTCTCTCTTTCTATCTCTCTCTTTCTCTCTNTAAACTAATGAAAGAGCTTGACTGACTTCTTGGAAAATTCTAGGACATATGAAAGAAATAACAAATTACCACATAGCAAAAGAATTCACTCTCTCTCTCTCTCTCTCTCTCTCTCTCTCTCTCTCTCTCTCTCTCTCTCTTTCTCGTTCTCTCTCTTTCTCTCCTTTTCTATCTCTCTCTCTCTCTCTGTCATACACACACACACTCCAGCATGAATACAATAATAATAAGAAATATCAAACTAAATATGTTTTATTTTTGTTGTTATTAAAATTTTAGACCAAAGGAATATTATAGAAATTGTTTACCTAGAATTTTAGCAAAGAATGTGATAAAATATTATTTTTGTGGAAATGGGTAGAAATGTCAACAATATAACAACAATATAGTGTGATACATTCAAAACAGATTGAACTCAAGGAGAAAAGATTAATCATTCAATATCAGTTTGGAAGAATGTCCCTAGTAGGAAACACCAAGGATCTGGGCATGGCCCTATTCTGTTTAACAAATGGTCCAGAGAAAGATAGCTAGAATTTTGAAAAAGTTTGTGGCTTATAAAGGCCTGCTTAAGGAATATGGATTTTTAGTCTTAGTAAGAGAAGACACATGGATATGTGATTTGAAAGGCTGTTGTACTGAAAATATATTTGAAATGTTTTGATTCTTTAGAATTTTACCAAAATTAATATTATACTAGCATTTCTGTGGAGGAATCCAGAAATTGATAGAGATTTCAAAAAGTAAAAACAATAGGTAAAAACCAAACAAAGAAAAGCACTTACAAACCCTTAAAAATAGTGTAAAATGATTAAGTGATAATCCAGTGCCAGGACTTTTCCCTATGTTTTTGAATAAATAAATAAAAGAATATAGTAACTGGAAGTAAAGTGAAGTAAGCAGAGGATATGATTGAGAAAGAAAGGTTGATGTGAATTGTCTGAGAAGGAAGGCCAATTTGTGAATGGGAGAGCCTCATTGAAAAGAAGAGTGTGAAGAGAAGAAACTATAATTGTATTTGATTGAAGGGAAAAAATCCTAGTAACTACAAATGCATATAGATAAACCTACATGTAAAATCAAAGAGAGTAAAGATTAAAAAGTAAAATCCTCAGATTTGTTGCTCATAAGAAATACTTAAAACATATTCATTATAGGGGCAGCTGGGTAGCTCAGTGGAGTGAGAGTCAGGCCTAGAGACAGGAGGTCCTAGGTTCAAACCTGGCCTCAGCCACTTCCCAGCTGTGTGACCCTGGGCAAGTCACTTGACCCCCATTGCCCACCCTTACCAATCTTCCACCTATGAGACAATACACTGAAGTACAAGGGTTTAAAAAAACATATTCATTACAGAATCAATATGAGGTTCTGTAAATATGTAGTTACACTATAATTACAAAGTGCTATATTTCATAAAAATCTCCACAAGCAAGGGTAGCAATGTCAATAATTATTGGAGTATTCAATATAATTCTTTCAATTGTAGAAAAATCTAATAGATATGCAAGAAATAAGAATTTGAACTGAATATTAGAAAAAGTACTAGGTATGGTACATCTTTGGTGATTAAAAATATGAACCTTAAAGAATCTATTTATATTTTCAGCATTATATAACCACATTATAAAAACTGACCATGAGAAAGAGTATAGTACTTATAAATGAATTTTAAAAGCCAGGAAAATTAATTACATCATTTATAGAACATAACAATCAAAACTATAATAAAATCAAAACCCAAGCAAACAATCATTTTCTCAATTGTTTACCAAATTCCAGTTACTTTTGTTTTAAGTATTGGGAATACAGATAGTAGGAGAATAAAGTTAACCTCTGTCTAGGAACTTACAGTATATTTGAAGAAAATAAGAAATAAATGGAAGAGAAAAATTTGGGGCAAGGAGGAACAGATGAGAACCAGTACCTAAACTAGGCCACGTTGGAGATAGTCTAGAAATTCAGGAGATTCTTGGAGAAAAATGATGACCAGCCTGGACATTTTTTTTTTTAAATGGAAATTCTACAAGGAGTCCAGTAAGGAAAAAAAAAAGGAATAATGTGTTTAGGCTTCGACATAGATAAAGTAAACTAATCCTAAATAATTGATGAAAGAACAAATCATTGAAATAAATTATTACCTTAAAGATCATGAAAACATGATATTCCACTATTTGACAGATAAGGGTAAAGTGGTACTTAGGTAAGCATTTTTTTTTCACTAAACCCTATTCCAACAAAGGAATAACAAATTGAACTTACAACTTACAGATCAGAAAAAAGGAAATTTAATTTAAAATGGAAAAATAGTAATCTAATAAAATGTTAAAAAAGAAATCATGAAAGCCAAAGAAGAAATTTTTAAAATTGGAAACTAAAGGCTATTGTGGTGATAAATAAAAAGTTTTGTTAAATAACAAATAAAAATATAAGAAAATAACAACCAATAGCATTTTGATGAAAATAGGAGGGAAACCCATTTTTCTCTTAAGTATTTTTCTTTTAAGGGGGAATTTCCAACAAATATAGAAAAGGAAAAATGAATTACAATTCATATTATTACAATTATATGCAAACAAAGCTCCATCTCCAGTATGATAGATGAGTATTTCAAATATTTTTAATATACCTGGACTAAATGCACAGAATTTATAAGTATAAAACAATTTTAAAATAGAAATTCATTGGTCATAAAAAACTCTCAAAGGGAAAACACATCAATTCAAAATATTTAGCAGTGTATTATTTCATACGTATAAAAAACAATTAAGCCCTATGCTACATATGATACTGACAAAATTTGAGAAAGGACACATCTTGCCAAACATCTTCTATGAAATACATGTAGCCATTATATACAAACCAGGTAGAGATAAATCAGAAAAAGGAATCAATAAATCATTATCATTAATTAATATGACATAAAATGTCAAATATAAGCAAATGGAGTATATAGCATTTTATTTTAAAACTATTTCCTATGATAAGATATTTATATCAGGTGCTGGGATTTGCTTTACCATTTGGAAAAATTTAAAGACATGGAAAAGCATATTAGGGACGTTAAATAATTTTTAAATCACATGTCTGTATGAATAGGCCAAAATAGGTTTTCAAATACTTAGAAAATTAATTTATATTTTTAAAAACTCATAAGAATATAATGAATTTCCTTTAGTATTCTCAAAGTATCTAGCTAATTGTAATAGCATTATTTGTCATGGAGAAACACAATAAACTTTCTGAATGAAATGAGGGACAGATCAGGGATGGTCATTTGCCTCATCATTATGTGATATAGTGACAGCAATTAAAGTGATAGCAATGAGACAAGAAATAATTAGTGAAGAGGCAGCTGGGTAGCTCAGTGGATTGAGAGTCAGGCCTAGAGAACAGGAGGTCCTAGGTTCAAATCCAGCCTCAGATACTTCACAGCTGTGTGACCCTGGGCAAGTCACTTGACCCCCATTGCCCACCCTTACCACTCTTCCACCTAAGAGCCAATACACAGAAGTTAAGGGTTAAAAAAATTTAAATTTAAATTAAAAAAAAGAAAAAATTAGTGAAGAAATAAATATGGGGTAAGAAAAGGCTAACTTATTTTTTCCAAATGATACTTTAATTTACTTAGAGAATCCAAGAAACTAAAGGAAAAATATTTGGCACAATAAGTAACCAGCAAAGTGGCATAATACAAAATACAATGCAATGACATCTATCTGTGTATATTGCTTTGAAACCAAAACCCCAAATCATGTACCCGTATAAACAGATGATAAGTTATATGTTTTTCTTCTGCATTTCTACTCCCACAGTTCTTTCTCTCAATGTGAATAGCGTTCTTTCTCATAAGTCCCTCAGGATTGTTCTGGATCATTGCATTGCTATTAGTAGCAAAGTCCGTTACATTTGATTATTCCAAAATGTTTCACTTTCTGTGTACAATGTTTTCTTGGTTCTGTTCATTTCATTATACACCAGTTCATGGAGGTTCTTCCAATTCATGAGTCCCTTTGGAGATGCCCTGGATACTTGTCTTGTTGAAAATAGTTGTCGTAAACAGTTAATCATCGTATATTATTATGTATAACGTTTTCTAGTTCTTCTCACTTCATATTGCATCATTTTGTCTAAACCTTTCTAGGCTGGCTAGTTTGTTTGTTTTGTGATCGTCATGTTTCTCATTTCTTATGGCACAATAATATTCCATTACAATCAAATACAGTTTATACAGCTGTTCCCCAATTGATGGACATCCCTTCAGTTTCCAGTTCTTTGCGCTATATATATATAAACACATATCATTGCTTTTTTCTTGATCACCTTAGGAAACAATAATGGCATTACTGATACAAAAGATATACATGATTTTATAACTCTTTGAGTACAATTCCAGATTACTCTTCAAAATGATTGGATCAGTTCATAATTCAACTAACAATGTATTAGTGTGCCTATGTTTCCACATCTCCTCCAGTATTCATCATTTTGCCTTTCTAATATTTTATTTTTTTAAATTCTTACCTTTCACTTTAGAATCAATACCATGTATTTGTTCCAAGGCAGAAGAATGGTAAGGGTTAGGCAATGGTGGTTAAATGACTTGCCCAGAGTCACACAGGTAGGAAGTATCTGAGGTCAGATTTGAACCTATGGCCTCCCATCTCCCCAATCCACTGAGCTACCCAGCTGCTCCCCTCTTCTATTATTTTATCCAATCTGATAGATATGCGATGAAATCTGAGTTTTTTAATTTGCATTTTGATTTGGAACAGTTTTATATAGTCATGAAAAGCTTTGATTTGTCATTAAAATCATTCATATTTTTGTTTATTTATCAATTGGGGAATGACTTACACTCATATATATTAAAGTTATCTGAAAAACTTTCCACAAATTTTTTCTTAACTCATTTCCTTCTAGTTTCCTTAGCTATATTAGTTTTATTTGTACAAAAATATTTCAAATTAATGGATTCAAATTATCCATTTTAAATTTCACAGTGTTTCTATTTTTTGTTCATTCATGGATATTTCTTCTGTCCACAAATATGAGAGATAATATATTGCCCATTTATCTAATTTGTTTATAATATCTCCCTTTAAAAATTGGTCTTTTATCCATTTTGAGGATTCTGTCTTGGTAAATATTATAAGACACTCATTGATATCTAGTCTCTGCCAAACTACCTTCCAGTTTTTCCAACGATTTTTTCCAAATAGTAAGTTCTTTTACCGAAACGCTGGAACTTTACTTTGTCAAAAACAAGGTTACTAGAATATTTTATAGCTGTTTATTGTATGGCTATTCTATTCCACTATTCTTAGCCAGAACCAAATAGTTTTTAGAATTATTACTTTATAATAGAGTTTGAAATATGATACTTCTAGACCTCCTTCCTTAATATTTTTTCAATATTTCCTTTGATATTCTTGACCTTCTGTTTTTCCAAATGAATTTTGTTATTATTTTTTCTGTTTCAATAAAATAATTTTGGTAATTTAATTGGGATGGCATTGAACAAGTAGATTAGTTTAGGTTAGATTGTTATTTTAATTATGTTGGCTTTGCCTACCCATGAACAATTAATATTGTCTCAATTATTTAAACCTGACTTTATTTGTATAAAAAGTGTTTTAGAATTATGATCATATGGTTTCTGGGTTTGTTTTGGCGTATATGCACCTGGGCATTTTATTTTATCTCTGCTTAATTTAAATAAGATATCACTTCTTATAGGACATTGTTAATGATATATTGAAATGCTGATTATTTCTGTGGGTTAATTTTGTATTCTGCTACTTGGCTAAAATTATCCATAGTTTCAATTAATTTTTTTAGTTAAATCTCTAGATTTTCCATATATATATACATATATATATATCATAGCATCTACAAATAGAGATAGTTTTATTATCTCTTTGCCTATTCTAATATCTTCATTTATTTTTCTTCTTTTATTGCTATCCCTAGTATTTCTAGAACAAGGTTAAATAATACTTGTGATAATGGGCATCCTCGTTATACCCCTGATCTCATAGGGAAGGCTTTTAACTTATCCCCAGTACAGATAATGTTTGCTGATGGTGTAAATATATACTTATTAATCTAAGGAAAAATCCATTTATACTATACTTTCAAGTGTTTTTAACAGGAATGAATGTTAGGTTTTGTTGATTTTGTCAGAAGCCTTTTCTGCATCTATTTATATATTCATATGATTTCTGTTAATTTTTGTTGATGTTTATCAGTTATATTATGTGTTTCCCTTACATTAAACTATCCCTACACATGTAGTCTATATCCTTTTTGGTCATAATATGAAATATTTATGATACATTGTTTTAGCTTCCTGGCTAATATTTTATTTAGAATTTTTGCATCTACATTTTTTAAACCCTTAACTTCTGTGTATTTGGCTCCTAGGTGGAAGAGTGGTAAGGATGGGCAATGGGGGTCAAGTGACTTGCCCAGGGTCACACAGATGGGAAGTGTCTGAGGCCAGATTTGAACCTAGGACCTCCCGTCTCTAGGCCTGACTCTCAATCCACTGAGCTACCCAGGTGCCCCACATCTACATTTATTAATGAAATCGGCCTATAATTTCCTTTCTCTGTTTTTGATCTTCCTGGTTTAGGTATCAGCAACTTATTTGTTTCATAAAAGGAAGTTAGTAGGATTCCTTCTTTACTAATTGTTCTAAATAACTTATTCAATATTAGAATTAAATTATCTTTAAATGTTTGATAAAATCACTTGTAAAATCATCTGGCCCTGATGCTTTTTTCTTAGTAAGTTCTTTTCTAACCTGTTCTATTTCTTTACCTAATATATATATTTATTTAAATATTCTATTTCCTCCTCTGATTTCTTCTCTCAGAATAAAGGTAGGGTATTATAGATGTTGCAAGTCTTATCAGATGTGCTTTTTTGTTGTTTGGCTTTGTTTAATTGTTTTTCTTTATTACAAAGAACTGTCTAATTGAGGGAGGTTGGCAAGAGAATACAGAGAAGTGACCCTTAATATAAACCACGAGTGATCAGTTAAGCATTAAAATACCTCCAACCAAATTTCTTAGAGAGTAGACCTAAATGATAGTTAAAAAATGTTTAATCAGATATATTTTTTTTACTTTTCCAGATTACATGAAGTTATAATTTCATAATCATTTTCTGACATTTTGCAATCTATGTTCTCTTCCTTCTTTCCACCCCTCTCACCTCCTTAAGAGAGCAGGTATTATGATATAGGTTATTTATGTACTATCATGCAACACATATTTCCATGTTCATCATGTTATGAAAGACACGTTATCACTTTACTAATTCATGAAGGAAATAAAGTGAAGAACGTTAGGCTTCAATATGCATTCAGATTGGATTAGTTCCTTCTATGGTAGTGGCTTGCCATCAGATGAGATCCTATAACTCCTATGCTACTGTAGTTCCCTTCTGAATAGAATATGTTGATAATACAGCTGGAATTAAAGAAGATATGGAGGATAAGGAAAAATAAAACTGAGGTTAGCATGGAAGGGACAAGACTATTCACAATGAGATGACTAATGAAAGAAGTAGGGATCAATGTGATTTAACACAAATTTCAAATTCAGAGGATTTGATTTCAAATCTAAACTCTGCTATTTCCTATATACGTGACCTTCGGTAAGTTACTTACCACTCCTGGACCTAATTTTCCTCCAAATCTGTGAACCTGTTAAGACAACAGAATCACAGAACTAAAAGAGACTCCAAAAGCCATTTATGGTAAACATATGCCAGAATTTCCTTTACTATATACCAAACGTGGGATTGATCCTTTGCTTCGAGAACTCCAATGAGATGAAGCCCACCACTTTAAGATGCAGAATAATATCTGAATACTTTTTTTTCCTCTGCCTTCTCCTGTCCCTAAACCCTCCAGCCAATTATTAAGAAACTGATGGAACTGGGAAAATGTGAAAGAGATAGACTGGAACTGTAATTTCATTTGTATAGGGAATTCTTAGGTGAGGAAATTCCCTCTACTGATATGGGTCAGCATCTTCTTGGTAACTTAAAAGTCTTCCAGAGTTGGTGGGAAGTATTGTGAGGGTGAGTCACTTACCTGAAATCAAACAGTCAGAATTTTTCTTGTCACGAGTGGGGGATTTGCACATAGATTTTCCCAATTTGAAGGCCAGCTCTCTATTCATTGCTCCTGGATGCCCCTATGGCTATAAATACAAAAATGAAACAATTCCTTCTCTAAAGGACCTTACATCCTACACACAGAAATGCAAAATGCACACATTTAAAGGGGATGAATAGAAGACTGATCAGGAGAATCCTTGATCAATTAGATGAGTTTCAGCAATCAATTTGAGGTGACAGGTGCTGGATGTTTGTCTAGAGGCATCAGAATAGCATATCTTATGGAAGCAGGCATATTTACTGGTACCATGATAGGAGAGCAAAATGATTATCTCCAGTGACTAAGGTTACCTCCAAGATGATTTATGACAGAAAGTAACATGTTGCAGATTCTAGTGAGAAAAGCCAGCCCTCCTTTGTGGTCTATCAAAGTAAAAATTCATGCACATTCTCTTCCTTATATTTCCAGACAACAAAGCATCAGAATAGAACTCCAAACCTGTGCTGGGGCAAATTCCTTACCCAAAAAAAGGAATTTAGTATTCCTATCAGAACAATGAGATGTTTTGCTGGTTTGTTTGTTTGTCCAGGTGATCTGAGTCTTATATACCTCAAATTCCCAGAGTCATTTTTCAACCCTTCCATTCTCTTATGTAAGTATGCAGAATATAATGTAAGGGACAGAATATAGGTAGGTAAATATATGATACATTAAAAAGATAGAGAGTTAGATAGATGAATTATTAAGAGATTACTATGTGGCAGACTATATTCCAGGAACTCTTAGATACATTTTAAGTAACAGGACTATCCAAGCCCTCAAGGAGCTTCCTTCAATAATAAGGGGAAGGGGGAATCCATAAAAAGAAGCTGAAATAGGAAAGGGGAACTACTGGGGCCATACGCTTTAGAACTGGTGGTTGTGAAGTGAGGTAATGTCTTAATTTTGAGCAAATGTCAGAGCTCATATTTTGAACCCAGGGTTGTTCCTTGGGTAGAGTCTAGATTCTTATCAATGATTTTTCCTTTGAGTAAATTAAGTTGGTTGATATCTGGAGTAAAACAAGATAAATTTAGATTCTAAAAGGCCTCAAATACAAAGTTAATTTTCTAAAGTTTTTAGGCAAAATGGAATGAGTGAAGAGTTTTGAACAGAACAATTTTGAACTAGAAGCATTCTTTTAGAATGATTAATTCCTAAGAATTGCATAGTATAAATTTTGAGGAGGACACTAGAAGCAGAGAAACAAATTATGAAGTCATTGAAGTAGTAGGTAGTAGAGTCTTACATTAACATTATGGCAATAATAATTTAATAAAAGTGAGGAGCCTGAGAGATAATGTAAAAAAAAATAAGATCTAATGACTGGTGGCGGGGTCGGGGCTAAGAGGAAGTGGCAGAAATTATTGAATAATGAGCAGGGCCTAGAATCAGGAAGATCTAGGTTCAAATCCTTCCACTGACACTTACTAGCTATGTATCTCTAGGCAAGCCACTTAACCACCTTAAGGCTCAATTTCTTCATCTAGAAAATGGGAGAGACTGGACTAGATAGTTTTAAATCCCCTAAACTCCAAATCTAAGACCTGAAGTTTTAAGCCTGTTACCCTTACTGAAGCAAGCAAGAAAGAAGCTAGTAAAAGGGTCATTTTAAAGAAAGATGATATATTTGGTCCCATAAATGTAGAATTTGCCTAAAGCCTTGCATTTTGGAAAGAGCTCTTGGCGTAGAGTCAGAAAATGTAGGGTCTCTTTCTGACTTCACACTTCCTAGCTGCTGATCCAAATTCTCTGAGCCCTTTTTCTCATTCACAAACTGGATAAACAATACCTATTCTGCCTGCCTCACAGGGTAGTTGTAAGGATTAAATAAAGTGACATAAATGAAAACACTTTTAAAACTATCAAGTGTTGTACAAATGTAAAATGTTATTAAGGAGAAACACATCACTAGGATCATTTCTCTGTCTTGACTCCAAAGACTACACTGAGATTGGGGTTAGGGAGGCAGCTCTAGAGTGACATTAGGCATGGCTACCTTTGCGGTGTGGATTTCTTCATTCATTTCATTCTATTAGGCTTGAATTAGAGGGTAGGTCAACAATTCCAGCAGCAAAATTGGTCCAAATGAAAGCGTCAGCAGATCCTGATTAACTGAGCAAGAGCAGGAACAAGAAGACTGACATGCAAGCACCAGAGACCGGCTGCTCACTCTGCCCTTGGGGTTTTAGGTAGCAAACTGAAACTCCAGAATATTCCATGTGGAGAAAGGCTGTCCCAAATGTGTAGATCTACTAGGAGATAGCAATAGGAAATACTACAAACCAGAAAAATCAAAAGGGTAATGGACACAGACAATTAAATAACAAAATAAATAAAATAATAGGAGTAGAATATGAAGATGGGAGATTCTAAGGCACAGAAAAAATTGAGATCCTTACCATCTTGGTGAGTCCAATGTTTCCCTGAGCCAATGTTGAATAGCAATCTAAAAAATTAAATTACAACAACACACTTGTAAGATTAATCTTTATTATTAACATTTTCTCCATTACTTTCTTAAGCCTGAAAATCAATGACAATGACAAAAATAAATCAAGGCTTAATTTGTACCTTCCTATCTCCAAAGTGCCCCCCAATGAAAATTTAAAAATTGACTATAGAATAGTAATATGGAAGAGAGGTTAGACTTGTGTTTTTTGACCCCAGTGGGTAGAACCAAATGCAATGAGCAAAAGTTGCAAAGGGGCATATTTAGGTATGATGTCAAGGTAAACCTCTTTATGGTTAAAGTTGTCCAAAAATAGGAAGGGCTCCCTAGAGATGTGGTCATCCAGAAAATACTTTGTAAGTCTTGTGTTAGCTATATGCTTGGCACTGTGTGAAGTATTAATGAGATAAAGAAAGACAAAAGAAAACATGCAAGAAAACAGGCCCTGACTTCAAGGAGCTTATATTCTGAAAGTGACAAATGAGGATATAAATAATTAATTATTCATAATTAATTAACCCATTAATTGGTTGCTCTGGGGAGCAGTGAGGTGGCTCAGTGGATAGAGAGCTAGGCCTGTGCAGTGAGTGCAGCATAAAAATAAAGTGAATAAACGCAAATATGTAGAAGGTAAAAAAACAAGGTAGTTTGGAAATAAGGGTTCTAGCACCTAAGGGAGGGAGGACAAGGTGTGCGAAGACTACTTGCCAATGATTCAGCTCTAGCTATGTCCTGAATGAAGAAAATGATTTTGAGAAGATAAGGAAATGGAAGGAATGTATTTAAACCATAGGAAATGAACAGTAAAATAACAGAGAGACAGGAGATGTAGTGTCATCTATAAGGAACAGAGAGAAAGCCAGTTGGTTGACTCACAGAGTAAAAAAGTAGGAATAGTGTCCATTGAAGACAGGAAGATGGATTAGAGGAGTTAATATTTATCCTAAAAGCCATAGGAAGTTGACTGAGTAGATTAATGACATGATCAGATCCATATTTAAGGAAAATCATTTTGTTAGCAGTGTAGAGGACAAACTAGAATTATGAGACTTAAGTCAGGGAGACCAATTAGTAGGAAGTTGCAATAATCTAGATAAGAGGTCATGAAGGCCTGAAATAAGGTAATAGCTGTGTAAGTAGAGAGAAGGGGTCAGATGAAAGAGAAGTTAAGAAGGTAGAAAAAGCAGGCTCTGACATCTGACTGGATACATGGCACAAGAGAAGGTGAGACATCAAGAAAATGTCGTGATAACAATCTTGGGAGACTGAAAAGATGGCAGACTCCGTGACGCATTTGTAAAGAGAGTAAGCCTTTAAAATCAAATTTATATGAAATAAAAATTAAACTGCATACAATTTCCAGGGTCTTCAGAAATTTTATTTCCCTTCTCATCCCTGGAAAATTATATATTTAAAAATTTTTTCTCTACAGGTCAATAGATAAATGTTCTCTGTGTAGTTTCATACCATAGGATGAATAAAAAATATATCAAGCATTATATGATGAAGTCATATAATACATAATAATAATAAAAATTTTAAATTTAAAAAAAACCTATGCTAACCAATGAGGATGCAAATAAAAATGTGTGGTAAGTCCTGTCCATAAAGAGCTTACATTCAGATAAGGACCAGACAATAAGACAGCAGGAGTCAAAACAGAGAGTTTTGGTCTAAGGAATCAAAGGAATGGTCAATGGGAACATAGAATTGATTAGATAAAACTGGGCTAGGTGAATTTTCACTGTCACCAATCAGGACAGCTTTGCTCCAGGTTTGGAGTTCTAAAGCTATAGAGATGAGCATTCCTTAAAGATTAGCCATTTTGTCTCCAGAGGTACAGGGAATGCTATTCTAGATGGGGAGAGAGGAACAGAGGCAAAAAAATAAAGCAAATTTCCAGAGGTGAATAATTGAATGGTACAGATATCACAGTGGTTATAGGCCTGAGCTTGAAGTCAAAAAGACTTGAGTGCTAATTAGGCTTCAGACATTTCCTAGTTTTGTGATCTAGGAGAAGTCATTTAATTTTATCTGCCTCAGTTTCCTCAACTAAAAAAGGGGTCAATAATAATAATAAAATGGATAGATGAATATATTGAAAATAATAACAATAATAAACTTGACCTCAGACATTTTTAGCTATGTGATCCTCGACAAGCCTCTTAATCTTGTATGCCTCAGTTTTCTTATCCATAAAATGAGCTGGAGAAGGAAAAGGTAAACCACTAGGGTATCTTTGCCAAGAAAACCCCAAATAAGATCAGAAAGAGTTGGATGTGACTGAAAACAGATGAACAACAAATTGAGAAATCATAGAGAAAGAACTTTATTTGCTTAAATAAGAGGGACTCAGATAGAAAAATGAGTTTATTTTAGAACTGAGGAGCAAATAGTCAACAATACTTTAATTCAGATATCTTATTTAATTGTAAGTTGAAACTAGCTTAATTTTCTACAATTCTGATTATGCTCAACCCATTGATGAAAAGTCTATCATCAATCTTTTTCTCTGTCTATATGTTAGTATATGTATTCACATATATATATATATTATTATGCATTTCAATATTATGTTCAGTGTAGGAACTTGTCTGTGTTCATGAAGCAGTGAAAGATAGAAGATATAAATCTTACCACTAGTTCCTACTATGTACTTAATTTTCTCCTTTTCCAAATAGAGTTTTGTACTTGTGTAGATTTAACATGTTTTGGTGGAAAAGGGGTTAGAATTGCCCCATCTGTATTCATCTGGAAACTGCCTTTGCTATGAAGTCAATTTTTCATTTTATTTATATATTTATTTGCTACTATTCAGTTGTAGTTTTGATTTTTAATCTAACCATAAAGTTCCCAAACTGAACTTCTGTGCTGATTAAAAGTAACAGCGGTATGTTTATTAAAGTCAGCAAATCTGTGATTCAAAAAAAGGACACCTTACTAAAGGGTCAGGATTTTATATTAAGAGAGAATGTTTGACAGTATGGAAGAATTGCTACTCTTTGGGTAAAGATATTCTATTGCTGTGAAAATCAGGCATTAATAATTCATTTTTCATAGACTCTCTACTCCTGCCTCTATGAAGGCATAATAGTTTGAAAGGGCTACTAGGATGAGAAAAAGTATAATGTGCCTACCTGGGGCACATTTTAAAGTTAACTGACCTTCCTGAACTTGGGTACAGGAAACGACCCTTGGCACCTAGTTTTAGTGGACAACTATTTTAAATTGTTCTGAATTAATCTTGTATGTAAGCTGATGGAAATGACAACTTTAGAAAAATCTATATTGAGTTAATTAAACTGAGCTGAAGTGAAAGGAGGGAATTATATAGGAAGGAAATAAAGGTCTGAAGGAATTTGCTTTAGTTTTAAAAGAAGAAATAAACTATAGATGCAAAAATCAGGGTTCAGGAGAACCTTAGGAGACAACCACCTTCGATCCCTAATCTATACATGGGACAGAAAATAACAATCATGAACAAATTAGTGAACACTAATGAATGACTTAATAAATACATTTTATTAAGCTATCTATCATGTGTGTAACATGTTAGATAGGGAAAGGAAGACAGAAGACAGCATCTATCAATCAAAATACTTACATTTTACTTGGTGACATAAGATGGGCACACATGAAACACTAGGGCACAAATGCAAAATCTTTTATAAATATCAAAATGGGGCAAGGGGCAGTTAAGTGGCTCATTGTATTAAGAGCCAGGCCTAGAGACATGAAGTCCTGGGTTCAAATATGACTTCAGACACTTCCTAACTGTGTGACCCTAGATTAGTCACTTAACTCCCATTGGCTAGCCCTTACTGCTCTTCTTCCTTGGAACCAATACACAGTATTAATTCTAAGATGGGAGGTAAGAGTTTAAAATAATAATAATAATAATAATAAATATTAAAGTGTATAGTAAGGAAAATAAAATCATTTGCTGAAAGAAATTAATGCAAAATGTCCTGCAGTGGCCCTGCCAAGCCTCTAGGATGAACTCTAGCCAAACTTATTCCTCCAGGTAACTCACTAATCTGATGCTCTTATATTCCCATCTCTTATTCTTTATCCAGCATTAACAATGGCTTTCATGCATTTTAAAAATACAGCAAAAATTAATGTAAAAAATTTGATTAAACTCTACCCTGTTTTTACCTATACCACTGATACACGGTATTCTCCAAATTCTTTCTATATTCACCCATACATTAATTACCAGGTCTAAAGAACAAAGGGATATCAACTAACAGAAAAAAGGTATACAAATATCCCTTTTACATCATGCAAGTTTGAACTACAGCACTCTCAAGATCTAGAAAACCTGAATGAAATTATTTGGTCATCCAGAGAAGAAGTATGAATTGTTTTTCTTTTCTTTTTTTTTTCATGGAGTGTTTACAGTACCTTATTGTGAAATTCAGGTTAAGTATTTGGTCAGAGGTTATATGTAGGACAATGTTAAGGTATCTATATTTCTTGCCTTTATGGGTCATCTGCTGACTTTCATGTTCTTTTTTTCAAACTTTAACTTTCTACTTATTCTAACTTTAAATAGAAATTGTATATGACATTAAAAAATGAAATATGGTGATCATATACAATACTACATATATTTTATGCATTTCTGATTCCTAAACTTTTTCTCTCATCTGTGACTTCCTCAAAACTCCCCAAAAGTTCCCATTTTACATTGTGTTTCTCATGGCAAACCACAATATAGCAAACATGCAATTGGCAAAGTCCCACTACAGGAGGGATACACGTAGTTAAAACCGTACCTGGAGTACAGATTTCCCTGATACCTCATCATGGTATGGAGGTAGCCCAGGACTGTCAAAGGTTATGGCAGCAAAGTTTAACATCTGAAAGATTCTACTGTGCTGGAAAAGCTTCAAACACAACCCCAACAATGCTCCTTAGCTGCTTTCTAAGACTTAGCCTAACTAAGAATTTAGAGCCTTATTACCATAGTTGACTACTTGGCAATAAAGGTTTTAGCCTTGGCAAACTAAGAACCAAAGAAAGGGGAGAAATATCTCTCAGTCCTCTATGGTCTCCTATTTCTACAGTGATAGTAGGAGAGTAAAAAAAATAAGGACATAGGGAATTAAGAATGATGTTATTTGTTTTTATGTCAATGATTATTCAGTTAATCTATTGCATGACAGCAGTGATATAACCTATATCAAATTCTACTGCCTTGGAAGAGGGGCAGGAGGGGAAAATGGGATAGAGAGAATCTGAATCCCAAAATGTTAGATAAGAATTGTCAATAATGGTTTCCACATGTAATTGAAAAATATTTTTAAAGTTAAAATAATTATTTTTGTCTGTACTCTAAATATCTAGTTATAGAGTAGATGCTATGTTAGAGAAACAAGATTACGTCATTTTTCATTTATTAATATAAATTATATAAAAAAGAAATTATAACTAAATGGAAATATGGTTTATATATTCTCTTTGAAGAAGCAAAGAAATGTATGAGCAGAGTTGGTTTTATCTTATACTCAGAGTAAAAGCAGAAACATTGGTTCATGGAATGAAGGTCATATCTTTTTGCAGTCCTCATCAAGAGCATTTACAAAAGAACCCATCATAAAGATAATTAGAGTTTATGGGCTCACAATCTGTTACAGAAGTTGCAATGGAAAAATTCCATATAGTAAGATAAAGCAAGTGTATCAATTAATTAATTAATTAATTAAACTTAATCAATTAATTTGTTAATAAAATTCATTAATCTCAATTAATGAATTTATTAAGTGCCTGCTATCTGTTTAGCTTGCTTTATGTTATGGAGATATAAATATAAGCAACTGGAAATATTCTCCTGTCCTCAAAAAAAGCTTATATTGCAATGGAATAAGAAAACACAAAAGGAAATTGGAGGCGAGAGAAGGATTTGACAGTACCAGTGAGGAGCAAGGAGTTAATGTTTAGTAAGTCAGAAGCAGAATAGGAAGGAGAATGAAGTTTAACTAGCCTAGTCCCTTCCTCAGAATGGAGACACTTACAGAAACTCACTAGTGGGAGAAGGGGGACAGGATCATGGAGGGATGTTCCAGGGTGAAACCCAAGATGAGGCATAGTGTTGAAGTCTGGCAATAAAAAATACATCTCTAAATTGAATCAACATATACTTGAATCCTAGTTATTTCAACTTTTTTTTAAATGGCTAAGGAGTAATATCATAATTGTTGTCTTTGTGAAACTTGACCTAGTTTTTCCTAAAAAGGTACTGAGACCATCATTGAAACTTAGTTGCCTCAAATGATGCCTTAAAGGCACCCATCCTCTATGTTGAAATCACTTGTTGGTTGCCTGGGTACAAATGGAACACAAGGAGTGATAGGAGTACTTCTTTCTGATGCATATTTGATGGATCATGATGGATGTCTCAGGCAAGAGAGTTTCACTTGGATAAATCAATTTATGTCTATCCTTGTTGAATATCCTTTTACTATTATGTAAATATTTGTAACTTTTAGTGACTTAAAAGTATCTCCTTTTGTTCCAGTATTGAATCTACACTATCAGGGGAATGGCCTGAGGCAGACTTTGGCAGAAAAGCTAGACATAGGAGAGAATGACCCCCCCAAAATTGGAAAATATTTCAGGAGTAAGAAATGAGTTAGAATCCAAAAAGCTCTGTATTGAAGACTGAGGCTAAACTGAGGTTTCCTGCTTTTATG
Source organism: Gracilinanus agilis (assembly GCF_016433145.1). Taxonomy (NCBI): domain Eukaryota; kingdom Metazoa; phylum Chordata; class Mammalia; order Didelphimorphia; family Didelphidae; genus Gracilinanus; species Gracilinanus agilis. The sequence continues at coordinate 191,261,245 of NC_058134.1, forward strand.
GATGTAGGAAAACTAAATATTACATGCAAACACATACACAAGAAAATGACAGAAAATTACTTTATCATTGTGCTAGTTAGATGGAAATCAATTGTTTTTGTACATCGAGGTCATAAATTAATTAGAGCAATGATTCAAGGCAGTATCAAATGAGAAGAAAGTAGAAAGAGGATAAGGCAGCTCAAAACTAGCCTATATAAATAAACTTTGACAATGAAAATATTTATGAAATTCAGACATTGACACAGACAATCACAATTTTCTAAATTTTAACTGCTGTAAAACAAGTTGAGTATCCAGAAATTACATCGACCAGTATGTATTTGATCATTTTTCCAATCTTAAAGAAACAATAAAACAAAAGCAACACCAGTTTAGAATATTAAATAACGTATAAAATGCTAAGAAATATGTTACAGGATTTTTAGTAGTATCATATCATAAAAGAAGAAAAACTATTATTCTGAGGGTAGTGAGAAGACTAAACACATGGAAGAGAAAAGAAATATTTCAAGATTTTTTTAACAATTCCTTTTCACTACCAGAGTTAGTAGAGCCACCATCATTTAAACTAGAAATAGTGTTCTTGATGTGATGCATGAGGAAGAACAAATGATATTGAAGAAAGCAAAAATGGAGAAAAGATAGATAAATTAGATAATATATACATAAGAAGTCTGTGGGAGAAGTGATGCCATTTTATAATTCTGAGAGCCTTGAGAGAACAAATCTCAAACATTTTTAGAGTTGATGGAACTATGACTTGATCTAGCCATTCTGGAGAACAATATAGAACTACTCTTAAAGGGCCCTAGAACTTCAGCATATTGTTTTGACCCAGCAATACCACTACTGGGTCTGTATCCTAAAGAAATCAGAGATGAGGGGAAAGGACCTATCTATTCCAAAATATTTTAGCAGCAATTTTTATAGTGGCAAAGAATTGGAAATTGAGGGGTTGTCCATCACTTGAGAAATAGATGAACAAGTTGTGGTATATGGCCGTAATGAAATAATATCATGCCATAAGAAATAGCAAACAGGATGAGTTCAGAAAAACCTGAAAAGACTTATATGAAGTAATGCAAAGTGAAGTGAGCACAACCAGGAAAACAGTAAACACAGAAACAGAAATAATGTATAATTATCAACAGTGAGCAAAACAAGTTTCCAAGATAACCATAAGGGATTCATGAGGAAAAATGCTATTCATAGCCAAAGAAAGAACTGTTGTAGTCTGACTGCAGATCAAAGCATGACATCTTCCACTTTATTTCCTTTACGAGTTTTTTTTTAATTTTATGTGTGATGTGTCTTCTGTCACAACATGGGCAATATTGAAATATGTATTTCATGAAAGCACTGATATAACCTATATCAGGTTTTTTTACTACTTTGGCGAAGAAAGGGGAAGAAGGGAAGAAATGAGATAATATGAATCCTAACTGTCCAAAAACAAATGTCAAAAATATTTTACATGTAACTGAAAAAAAAATAAAAACATATTTAGGAAGATAGGGAGGCAGAACATTATAATGATAAGAGTACTGGATTTCCAATTAAATGATCTAGGTTAGAATCTAATTATTACTATCTGTGTGGTCATAGGCATATCAATTAACATTTCTTTATGTCAATTGCTTATCTATAAGATGAAAGAACTATACTAGATGATTTCCTTCCAAATCTAAATCTAAGTTTCTATCCCAAATTTATAGGACAAAAATTGGCACTTCATTATCATCTCCCAAAAATGAAGTAAGAAAATATAATTACAGACCAAAATATCTATGTCCCAATCTCTGTCAAAATATTATTAAAATAAAATATGTTTGCTTCGGTTATGTTTTTACAGGCAAGCATTTGTATGATATTCTCTGGATACCAGATACTCACAATTGACTTAAAGAGGTAGAAAATATATTATTAGGTTGTTTGTTGTTGTTTTTTGTGTTCTTTATCTAAAAAGAAGCATTTGAGAAAAAATTTTATAACAAATTTCTTAATGAAGGTCTCATTTCTCAAATATATAAAGAACTAAATCAAATTTATAAGAATCCAAGCCATTCTACAATTGCTAAAAGGTCAAAGGATATGAATAGGTAGTGCTCAGATGAAGAAATCAAAGCTATCAATAACCATATGAAAAAATGTTCTAAATCCCTCTTGATTAGAGAAATGCAAATTTAAAAAAAAACTCTCGGGTACTGCCTCACACTTGTCAGATTGGTCAATAGGACACTGAAGGAAAAGAATAAATGTTGAAGGAGATGTGGCAAAGTTGGGACACAAATGCATTGCTGGTGGAGTTGGGATCTTATCCAGTGATTCTGGAGGGCAATTTGGAATTATGCCCGAAGGGCTCTAAAATAATACATACCCTTTGATCCAGTAATAGCATGACTAGGTCTGTATACCTAAGAGATAAAATACATGAGAAAGGTCCTGTTTGTACAAAAATATTTATAAGCTGCTCTCTTTGTGGTAGCAAAGAATTTCAAACTAAAGGAATGTCCCTCAACTGGGGAATTTCTGAAAAAATTAGGCCTATGATGGTGATAGAATACTATAAGAATTCTATAAGGATGCTATAAGGTGCTATAAGGAATGATGAACAGAATGATTTCAGAAAGAACTGGAGAACCCTACCTGAAATGATGCAGGGTGAAATAAGCACAACCAGGAAAACATTGTATACATTAACAGCAATATTGTGGAATGATCACATGTGACAGAGTTTGCTACTAATAGCAATACAATGATCCAGGACAATTCTGAAAGATTTATGTCAAAGAATGCTACCCACCAGTGAAAAAAACTGTTGGAGTAAGAATGCAGATGGAAGCATATAATTTTTCACTTCTTTATGTATGTTTTAAAGTTTCAGTTTTATAAGATTATTCACTTACAAAAATGAATAATATGGAAACATGCTTTCTGTTATAATACATGTATAACTCAGATGGAATTGCTTGCCAGCTCTGGAAGGGGGGAGGGAAGAAGATAAGGAGACAATTTGGATTATATAACCTTGGAAAACTCATGTGAAAATGTATTATTAAAATAAAAAAGGAGCATTTGATTCAGTTGAACAAAATATCTCTTTAAAGAATCTTCCTAATGAGTTTTTCAATAATATAACAAAATTATATGAGATTTATTTAAGTATATGACAATAAAAATAACTTGAACCTCTTTACACTGCCTTGCCTTTCCCCTAGCTACCCCAGAGGAGGAAACTATGCACTAGCTGGGTTTTAGGGCAACCCAGATTCAGACCAGCTCCAGTACCTACTTCAACATTTCTTAGATATCATGAACTTCAATATTCATTTGGAATGACTGTCTACTGCTACGTATAACAATCTCCAGTCTTCAATTTCTCTCTCTATTCCTGTATTAGTTTTTCCTTGGCCTCATAGAAAAAAACTGTCTCCAACCCCTATATCTTTGTTTTCTCATACCAATCCTCTGCCCCTCTAACTCACCCATGGTCAAACCATCCCCACCCCTTCTACTGTGATATCTGAATTTCCCCTTCCAGAACAAACAACTTTCCTTTGTCATGGACCTTTGTTTCTTAACTCCCTAACAACATTCACCTTCAACATTAGTTGCTTCTTCCTTCACACATCCCTGACATCTTGGTCCTAGAATGGAGAGTTCAAAAGCTACTTGCTTTCAAATGCCATTTCTAGAGCAAAATTACCATCAATTACCCTGCCAACTTTCCCCTTTTCTAAATCTGTTCAATCACATTTTTCAATAATAATAATAATAATAATAATAATAATAATAATAATAGTGGCCATTATAAACTTGCGTCCAGATTAATCTACCTTCACTCTTCAGGAAAATCAGCACCTGATACCACATCTTTCTCTCAACAATACCTGTACTTATATTAGTAGATTTTATTTGGTTAAGGTTGATGATCCCTTGAATTCCTTAACCTCTCAAATATATTAATCTCATTAAATCCCATAAACTACTCCTACACTCCATTTCAGCCATATACTGGGATGGTCATATGCTAGATCTCGCCATTACCTCCCAAGTCTTCCAAACAGAAATTCTGGCTTTACTCTCAGTCTATAAACTATTATTTCATCTCTCAACTCAAATAGATGAAGAATGTACATAGCCCAAGATGATAGTATATGCAGCTGGATGAAGAAAACAAAGAAACGATTATTAGTTCATAAATTTTGGACAGACACTATGACTTGCCAAGTCAGGAGAATAGGAATATGAGAGTAGTTGGGATATATTTTGAATACCAAATTTGTAGTTTTACAAATGTCTTTTCTCCTCAATACAAATGTAGGTCTATATTTCCTACCAAATGCTGATAAAAGTTTGTATTGTATAATAATCTATTTTAGGTTATAATCCATTAATTGTTGTTTTAAGGGAGATTCTGAATTGCTGTTTTTCTGTTTATTTATTCAACAAATATGTATTGAGCTTGTCCTCTATGGAATCACAGAATATCAGTTTTTAGATCCAATACACCAAAGGAATCCCTGCAATCCAAATTGCACCATGTACCTGTAAAAAATGTATATTTTCTGTTGCAAACTGATTCCATTCTCCATAGCCTCAGCAAAATAGTTGTTGGCAAGTAGTTAAGAAGGAAGAAAACAGGGATCAGAGAACTTAAAAGAAAGTAAAAAGTGACATTAGGTTTTGTCATTTGACATAGGTTTTGAGAAGTTAACTTTTGATATTGAGATTTTGGTGAATCTATAAAAATTTTCTGCAGAGCAGATATTGGAAAATACTGGCTGAAACATAGCAAATAGTAGAACTGTATTAACCTTTTAAATGTGAATTTTTGGAGAAGATTACATGTTGGATGCATGGAAAATAGATTTTAGGGTCAGCAGATAAGACTGGAGAGTTCATACAAGGTTACCAGAGCTCATCCCCATGAAGCTATCTAAAAATTCTGTGGATCATGATAAGGAATCTCTGAGAGATATGTATATGATTAAAACAACTCTGAAATCCCAGTGCTATCTTCATAGGAAAAGAGAGTGTTTATAAAAAAGTCAATCTACCACAAGCCCAGACATTAGACATTAAAATGACTGTTCTTGAGTTTACCAATAATCTTCTTTTTGCCAAATCTAGTATATTTTTACTTTTCCAACACTTAATAATATTGATCAGTTTCCTCTTCTTTGAACTTCTTTTCCTTTTTTATATCCATAACACTCTATTTTCCTAAATCTCTCTCTGTCCACTCCTAATTCTCTTGATAGTTTCTCTTTTACTTGCCATCTTTTATCTGTCCCCTCAGCTCCTTCCTCTGTCTTCTGTTTCCCTCCTGTTTTCAATTATTATATCTATATCACTGTGTTCAAATCTATATTTCTAGTCTTACATTTTTACTATTTAGAGCAGTGATGAGCAAACTTTTTAAAGAGGGGGCCAAAGGAAAGGAAATGCTCATATGTCAGTCTGTTTTGAAGGCGACTCTTTCCGAAGTTTCATTGTATTGTCTCCTACTCATAGTATTCGTCAGATTAGGAATAATGTTGAGTAGCCTGATAGAAAGTTCGGGCTGCATCTGGCCCGCAGGCCCATCAATGATTTAGAAGATTTATCTTTGAAAATGTCAGTACATCATTTGTAACTCAAACTTTTTCATATTGAATTCCTTATTTTCCTCAAAATTGGCTCCCTTTTTTTACTTCTCCATAATATCACTGTTGTTTTTTCCAGTCTCACAGATTAGAAGCATTGGAGAATCATTGCCTTTTCACATTCCTCCATCCTCTCAAGAATCCGCAGGTTTATCAACTAGTCCTTTGAAATATTACCTTCATCAGAATTGTTCTTTATTCCTACTAGGTATTCCCACATTATTTGTCTAATATTCTAAAACTATAGAGACTATCTCCAAGCTCGTATACGTGTCCCCTGTCTCTTCACCCTCCATAACATCATGCATCAATAAATCAATCAACAAGAAAATTTAAGTGTTATTTACATTTTTATTAACCACTTCTTTCAGAATCACAGCTTTCAAGATTTAGAAGGGACCATCTAGTTCAATCATATGACTCTCCAACTAACAAATACACAATGATTTCAATAATCTATTGCATCCAATCTAGAGTAAGACTTTCTAGGCCCTTTGTAGTCAGGTCACCATATTTATGCCACCCAAGTTCCCAGCACTTCCTCAAACACACACATACTCCCATTAATCCTGTCTTTTCACTTTTCGGTCCTCATCTTTCTCCTCTTAAGTTTATTCAAGGCTTTCTCCTTTCCAAATTATTCAATGCCCAATTCCCTAATTCAAGTTCTACCTCCATTAAGAATTCTTCTGACTACGAAATGTCATCATCAGTGTTTTTTAATAGTTTCTTAGTTTTTAAGGAAACTATATTTCCTTAGTTCTTATCAAAGTTTTTTAATGCAGGCCAGATACCACAACATTTAATATTTCTGTCATTATAGATTAAAACCAGACTAACTCACTTAGAACAGTTATACTTTACACCAATCACTGTGACTCTTAGTAGGATCTCAATAAGTTGTTGCTGATTGTTTGCTTAATTAATATAAGATTATATCTCATTCCCACACCTTGGTCAATCTTTCTTATTTAATAGGGCATTCCCCCCTAATAAATCTGAAATATCTAGGACTCCTTTAGCATTCATTTAAATGCACTCACACATAGATACAGAGTAGGAGCTAGGAATTTTTGTGCTCAGGACGAGTATCGTGCCCCGTGAACATGACAGATGGCATAAAATGTGAATTCAATTAAGCATGAGTGTGGGGAGAGACTTGGGAAAGGAAGACAGAGGCCCTGGGACACAGGTAATAAATACCACTGCTCAGAGAGCCACTGACTGAGGAGCAAGGGAAGGGAAAGGGGAAATCCCACCACAACCTGCCTTTTGATAGCTTCCTATTTTAACTATTTTTTCTTGCTAGCTATATGCTCATCTCTATTGCCTCTAAAGTGATAAAAGACTACAAATGTTGTTTCCTCTTCGTTTAGATCCCTTGACCCCAAGGAAAGGTCTGGCATCCCCCCCCTACTTAAAATATGGCACATACATCCAATGGCTAGCTCAGGCTTCTACTCCTATAAACTGGGTGAGTCTCAGCGATTGCAGAACACACACAAAGCAACTTTTATCACTTCATTAAAAGTGAAATGTTTAGCTTATATTAATAAACCACTCCTTACAGTCTTTTTCACTTCTGTTTTCAGAACAGGGAACTCCCTCCCATCAGGTTGCTCACACTCAAATGTTCAGAGTTGCCCCTCACCTATCTTCTGTCAGTGATTTCCGGATTCCAAATAAATGACTAATTTTTCCTAGCAAATGTAATTGAATTATTAAATGATCATGCTGGTGTTAGCCATTTGTAATGGAAAGGAAAGGAAACCTTCAATTTATTTTTCTCCCTCAAGGCCATTTTATATTTGAATGTTTCCTGCTTAATAGCTGCACCTGCTGGTAAGGACAAAAGATGCACTGGAACTAGCTTTTGTAAATAACCTATTGCAGTAGGCTGAGACTTTGTGTTATACCTAATGGGCATTTTACTTTCTTCCCCTCTGAATGATTTGCCTTTTTATCATTTATTTAAAAGAAAGGGCTTGCATTGTTGCATTACCACTTAAATCTGAATTTTTTTATTACTGATTGAAAATATGTTTTCTGTCATCCCAGTCACTGTCAAACAACTGTTGGCAAGGTTGAGTTTCTGAACTTAGAGTTAGCTTGCTCTATGAAGTTTTCAATTGGTACAAATGATACTTCTTATAAAATATTGAAACACACTATTATCTGACTACAATCATACATTTGGGCATGTTGAGGCTAGGGAGGAAAAAACAATTTGGCAAGGTTTTGCTTTGGGTTTTTTCAGAGAAAAAGAAAATCATTAATTAAAATTTTAAGATTGAATAGAGATTATTCTCAAAGTACTTTATTTTATAAAGAAGTTTTCAATTCTATTCTTCTTGCAGATAACTGAAGGCCTAAATATTTTTATGCTGGGATTAATCTCTGATCAAGCTGATATGGATAATCCCATTAATAGTGCAAATTAAAATCCATATATACTGTTTTATCTTATGTAATTTTTGCCTACATCCCTGGGGAATATATCTCTTGACATTGATGAGTTATGAATGGATCATGCAGGTTGTCCCTCATTTATCCTTACCCTAAATGCATAATTTGTCCACTTTCTTTTCTCTCTGATAATGTCCTTCATATCATTTCTCCTATCCAATTCTTTGTTGGTCATATGCAGCAGCTTAATTACTTCCAATATTCTGAAACTCTCCAATGTTTCCTTTTAAAGAATTCACAACTTTAAATTTTTCTAGGATAGTCATGTCATAACTTGAAGGCATACAGCATTCTGGTAAGATTATTAATGCTAAAAATTTAGGCATTTTTATGAAAGAAGCTTTATTGTTGTGCTCAGTCATTTCAGTTATGTACAATTCTTCATGACCCCATTTGTGATTTTCTTAGCAAAGATACTGGAATAGTTTGCCTTTCTCTTCTCTAGATTATTTTACAACTAAGACAGATGAGTCTTAGTTGACTTGTCCAGAGTCACATAGCTAATAAGTGTCTGAGATCAAATTTAAATTCAGGCTAGCGTCCTATCTACTGTGCCACCTGACATAAAAAAATAATAATGTAGAGTTTTCTAGAGTCAATCTGGACTGCTCTCTTGCAATTCAATTATTTTTATTATTTTAGAATATTTAACAAAATAACTTTACAATAACATGAAGGAGATATTCCACAAAAATATAGTAGTGGCTCAGTCAAACTGTATTTAACCTCCATTTACATTTGCCATGTTCGTATGTCCAATCAGAAGAATATAGATTATAAACTTCCATGAAGCCTCTGGAGCCCTGACAACATATATTCTAGGCATAGAAATCCAGGAAGCTATGTAAAAGTTTCTAGCCTTAGTTCCCCAAAGAAAATAATTCTCAAGGACAGATTTATTTTCTTTTTCAAAGTAAAAACTAGCATTTGTGTCAAGGATCTTCTAAGCCTTTTTAGGCCGTGAATTTCTTGCTGTTCAATAAGACCTACTGCTGTGGATTCCAATGAAATTTTATTTCTATTACTAGGTGCTTTATTGAAAATAGATTTTAAAATGGAAGAAGGCTCTAACATCCTGAAAAAGTGAAGAGAGTAGGATGTCCTCTGGAACCATAGAAAAGAAAAACACTAAAAATAAACTCATCTATTCCATAACTGCTTAAAAGAAGGTATATTCCATGTCAATTTCCATTTGGTAATCATTGCTAAAATTCATGAAGCACAGGGAAACTCTAAACCAGTTTAAAGCACTTCAAATAAGGCATAATTTAGAAATTAAACAAAAGTGTGTATATGAAGTTCAGTATAATACATTGTACTATGCAAAAGTTCCAAGAGAATTTTCCCATTGAGATTACTCCTTTGGAGCATGGCAGGATAGTTCCTTTGCCAATAGAAGAGGAGGCTTAGAAAGGAACTTACTAGCTGCCTTCAGGTATGTGACTATGGAAGAGTGGTTAGACTTATTCTGCTTGGTCCCAGAGGGTAGAATTAAAGAGTAATGCAATTATGGTTCAATGGAATACAAAGATAACCAATAGAACTATCCTGAAATGGCATGGGCTGAGGCAACTAGGGGATTCAATGGACAGAGCCCTCTGCCCAGAGATGGGAGGTCCAAGGCTCAAATCTGCTTCCAAAGATCCTCCAGCTGTGCCACCCTGGACAAGTCACCCCATCCCAACTTCCCAGTCCCCACACTCCCCTGTCTCAGAATCAACACCCAGCACCAGTTCCAAGAAAGAAGGGAAAGAAGAAAGGAGGGAAGGAGGGAAAGAGGGAGGGAGGGAGAGAAGGAGGGATGGAGGGAGGCTATATGATGCTTCAGAAATCTACCTCTTTCTAGGGTTTTTCAATTGAAAGTGAAATGATCATTTCCTGGAGATGTTTTAGAGAGGATTCAGGCATTAGATGGCCCCTGAAGACCCTTCCAATACTGAGATCATCTTTGTGTTGAGCCATTATGATATTTAGTAAAAGTGAGGCCAATAAGATCACAGATTGAGAAGTGGTAGGGATCTGAGAGGTTATCTTGTCTGGTTGCTTCATTTTATAAAATGAGAAACTGGACCCAAAGAATTCATACAATCATTCATCTAGAGATAGAATTGGTTTCCAAGGTCATTTTGTTCATTTTACAGATGTAGAAACTGAGGCTTAGAGAAGTTAAGTGACTTGCCCAGTTCCCTTGAAATTCTAACTAAAATAACTATTGATTGTCATCAACTAAAAAAAAGAAATAGCTTAGATGATATGAACATATCAATCAATCAATCAGCATGCTTTTTAAAGTTCTCCTTATGTGTAGGTGCTGGTGATGAAAAGAAAAAGCAAAAGTAGTCCTAACCTCAATATTCTAATTGTAGTATCTTCATTTGAAAGTTTATATTTTTAATCCAAAAAAAAAAAAGGATTTGAGAGACTGGCCCTGGAGTTAGAAAGGCCTGCTTCCAAATCATGCTTGATCCTCATACTTACTAGCTCTATGATTATTGAGGGCCAGGACCAACTCAGACTAGTTTCATGGTTCAGACTAAGAAAAATAAATGATTTGAGACAGTTTTTGATGATATAACATTTTAACAAAGAACTTTACTCACCAATTTCATAGAAAGAATATTCATAAGCTACTGCATTGGTTCAAATGGACTTCAGCCCCCCCCCTTTTTTATATTTTTTTAAACCCTTAACTTCTGTGTATTAGTTCCTTGGTGGAAGAGTGGTAAGGGTAGGCAATGGGGGTCAAGTGACTTGCCCAAGGTCACATAGCTGGGAAGTGTCTGAGACCAGATTTGAACCTAGGACCTCCGGTCTCTAGGCCTGGTTCTCAATCCACTGATCTACCCAGCTTCCCCCCCCCTTTTTGAATAAAAATGGGAATCTGGTCAGGCCTGGAAGACATAGACTACTTGGCTGGGCTTTCATGCCTTCTATGATGGGGAATTTATGTCATTGGCTCAAGCCCTAATTTCCTCTATATCTAAACCCTAGGCAAGTCTGAAGGAGAGTTCTTTTAACTTTTGAGAATTTTTTAAACTTGTGTGGTAAATTACCAGCTTTAGATGGATTCTACTTTCATTTTTCCCAATCATAGTGCTCTCAGCAGGCAAGATAAACCAGGTTGATAGTCCTCAAACCCATTGGTGAGTGAGAGAGCTGTCTAGCTCAGTCATGTAAAGAAAGACTTTTCCTGGTAGAAGGGACAGATTAGAACAATTTGTTTCAATAGTCTTAAAGGTGATATGAATAGCCTCTATGGACTACTTAGAGCTTGGTTAGACATCAAAGAAGCCAACATCATCCATTGCATCAAAGCCAACTGGAATCATCTTGACTTTCGTCTTGCCATTACTCTTTATAGACTCTAGAAGACAGTGAGACCAATGACTTTGTGCAACTCTGCCTCACTTAGGTCCAATTTATGTGTGAGTCAGAAGATATTACTCTGAGTGATGTCATTTTGGTCCTCTTTGACTACAAAGAACAATAACCAACCATTATGAATGTAATCAGTTTTTTTTGAGGTTTGTATGGATATACTTCTCATTATATCAAATCCATAGTCTCTTTTATGAATTTTTTGGTCTTTTATTTTAATTTGAAAGACAATTTCTGTAAGATTCATACATACCAAAAGTCACCTTATCCTATTTTTGAGACATTATGTTCTACTTTGAATCAAACCTTCTAAATCACTAGCCAACCAATTTAGTTTCCTTTGGAAGTTCTTCACTTAAGTGCTGACAGAAGCTGACCTTTTGTTTATGAGATTAAAAAAGAAATCAAGGTTTATATCTGCAAACTAATTTGTGTTCTAGTCATTGAATTAAAGTATGATAATTGTGCCCTGGTACCAGTGTTTTCCCAATAACCTTCACTTTAGACTTCCATTAAAACTAGAAGGTGACTAGAAATACAAGAATTTTTTTTTGCTGTGATTTTATTATTGCAAAAGTATGCTTCTGCTAACCCAAAATGATTTCAGAATTAACTCTTAACATATCAAAGGTATTTGTTGCCAAATTATTGTTTTTTTAAAAGAACTTTTTCCTTTCCTATCTAAAACCCTCTGTTCCTTGGATCTTTCCTCCCATAAAGGAATCAAGTTTACAGTAATGTTTAGGACCCCTGATTTTCTACTAATATTGACAGGGCACAAAATTGAACTTTAAATTTGTGTTTCCAAATAAACCCCTACTTATAAGGACCACTTTGAAAGGAAACTAATGAAATTCCAAGGTGCTCTGGGGTGGCTGTTTTATTCTGATCAGTGGTAGATTGCATTATTGACCAAATGTCAGACGCAGAGCGATACAATGATTGAATAAAAGGGTATACATAATCGGAGCAGAGAACTTTGCCAGGACCAGCTTTGTTGCCTTTCTCATAATACTAAAGGAAATTCTTTCCCCCCTCCCTCCTCTCTGAGTGCAAACAAATTTTTCTCTTTCCTTCCCCTCCCCCCTCACATTTATTGGTGCCCCAAATAAAATAATGCAAGGTGCCTTAGTCAGAGACGCTGATGAAATATTTTCAGCCAAGATATTAATCTGTTATCAGTTCTGTAGGTGTGAAATGTGATGAAGATGACAGAGAATTATGCTCTGCAGGCCTGAAGTAATTTGCACCAAAGATATTTAGATCTATCTTTGGACAGTGCAGATCAGTTATTATGGGAGGGGAAAAGCCCTTGGGGACATTACCTTGAAACATATTTCAAATGCCAGGGGAGTTGCATGAAAATTGGGTAATGAATGAATTTCTGATTGCAGAAAAATCACTTTGGAATGTGACTGCAGCAGCGTGGTGCTGTTCTGTGTAAACCTTAAATGTTTAACAACATGGCATTGAGTAGTTTGGAATTTCTAATGCATTCTGAAACTATCTCTGACCCTCACCATCTTGCCACTTACTCAGTTGCTGCAGAGAGATGAAAATATATCCTATACAATAGTAGCTTTTCTCAGTGAAAAAGTGCCTGAGATGGTTTATGGGAGCCCATCGGATGGTTGTGATGAACTGCTAATGAGCAAGATTTCTGTATTCTTTATCTCTCTTAGAGCTTGTTGCTGTATCCCCCCACCAAATGCACTGATTAAACATTTATGGTGACATCTGGTCTGAAGTTCCTGAAGACCTCCCAAACCAAACCCAATGTGGGATGGGAAGAGTGTCCCTCCTACTATCTAAGCCCAATAACTAAATGCATCATCTATTTATTGATACTGTAAATGCTTCCTTAAAGGAACATAATGAGGACCCTCCTTAAAGAAGTATCAAACCACCCTTATTACTACCACAAATTCATATTCAGCTAATCGAGAACGTGATAGAAACTATATTTCATTCAGTCTCCGAAGAATGCCATTCTGAATATGTATAAGAAAGGGAGTCCTCTTGGAGTGACTACTAAATAAAACATCTCACCTCAGCAGAAAATCATCTTCCTCCATATCAGCCTGTTGGTATATCTCTGTGGGCACTCCTTTTGGTGGCATAGAAGACAACCCATTCACACCTTCTCATCTTTAGCCCTTGTTCATTACTTCCCGTGTTAATAGCCTTAAGTTGTCCCATGCAGTGAGATGGCACAGTGGGCAGAACACTTGGCTTAGAATCAGGAAGGCTCATCTTCTGGAGTTCCACTCCAGTCTCAGACACTTATTAGCTGTGTAACCCTGGGCGAGTCACTTAATCCTGTTTTTTTTTTCACTTTCCTTATCTGTAAACTGAGCTGTAGAAGGAAATGTCAAATCATTCTAGTAACTTTGCCAAGAATACCCTAAATGAGTTCAAAAGGAGGTGGACACAATAGGATATCAACTTTTAATTTATATCCCAAAAAGAGATCTTTTCTTTAAATCTCTTGACATTGAGTTTTAAGTGAATTATTCAAGCTAGCACTATTTATTGGCTGCCGGAATGTTACCTGACTCCATTTTATTTTCCTCATGATGTCTTTAATACCATTTCTACTAACAGTAATATCAACAAAGAAACCAGTAATAATAATATTTATGGAGTGCTATAAGATTTTCAAAACACTTTATAAATATTTCATTTTATGTTTACAACAACCCTGGAATGCAGTCACCATTAAGCCTATTTTGATGATGATGATTCTGATGATGAAATCTAGCATTTATATAGCACTTTAAGGTTTGCAAAGATCTTTTACAGGCATTATCTCAGTTTGTCTTCACAACCCTGGGAGGTTGATATGACATTATTTCCATTTTGCAGATGAGAAAACTGATAGACCAAAATTAAATAACTTGCCCTTGATCATACAACTAATAAGTGACTGAGGCTATATTTGAAAAGAGGTATTCCTGAGTGCAGGTTCAGCACTCATTCCTGTTGTGTATCCCTCTATTTCCTTTTAGCTACCAAAAAATTTGATTTTTATAAGAATGTGATGTTTTAGAATTCACAGTTATATAATATGAGTAGATGAATATTGGTATTTTTTAAAATAACATTTTATTTCAGCTACAAAACGTACTGGAAAATTTCCCAAAGCAATTTAGCTTACACACTAGATCCTATTCATTTCTGTTATTAGCCCATTCATAGTGTCTGACTAAGGTTTTAGCAGTTGAAAGGATATCACAGTCTGGACAATAGATATTCTTCAGTTCCTTTTTGTGTAGGTATATGGTTAGGCTGAATTTGTTTAAGAGATTATGTATCTCATTTAGAAGACTTTGTAATGTCACAGGCTATGATGCAATGAACACATCACTTACAAAAAAATATCATCCCAAGAACCTCAATATATAAAGGAAATTTTTCTTTGACTTAGACTCTTGACTGGACATCCTCCACATCAATGACAAACACCTTTGACAAATGAACATAAAATCTACCTGTTGTATGCCTCACTTTCTAGCTCAAATTTATATAGTTCTTTAAGGTTTGGGAGCCTTTTGGAAATGTCCTTTCATTTATTCTCTATAATAACCCTATAAAATAGGTACTATAAAATTATCCCTATTTTCCTAAATGAGAAAGTGGAACTTGGACTGTTACTGTGTTGCCCAAGTAAAACACCTGCTATGATTAAAGTAGGAGCTGAAATCAGTTCTTGCTTACTTTAAATCCAGCAGCTAACTAGTTTACTAATTTTATCTACTCTCCCTCTAGTTTATTAATAACCAGAGTGTCTTCAAACAATTATCTCTTCTGCAGAATAGCTTTCATAAAAGAAATAGAGGAAACTCATAATGCAACCAAAATCTAAATTCTCCTATGATTTTATATGAATTTGACATAAGTATAGGAGACATTTTGTTAGAGGAGAGCCTTTAAGACAATGTCTTGCTCACCAATTCGTTTCTTGTTGTTTGTTTTTGGTGGGTTTTTTTCTTATTATTATTGCAATGTGTATTCCCTTTTCCACCCAGTCAATTGTATGATGTGGACTACTATGGAAAATGGCTCATGAAAATCTGATATTCCCTTTCTAACCATCATCAAGGAAGCCCTTAATGAATATATATATATATATATATATATATATAT
>NC_058134.1:191281846-191282241 GCF_016433145.1 Gracilinanus agilis
TAAATGACATCAGCAAGACAGTGTATGATAAACCTAAAGAGCCCAACTTTTGGGACATGAATCCATTATTTGACAAAAACTGTTGGGAAATTTGGAAAACAATATGGGAGAGATTAGGTTTAGATCAACATCTCACACCCTACACCAAGATAAATTCAGAATGGGTGAATGACTTGAATATAAAGAGGGAAACTATAAATAAGTTAAGTGAACACAGAATAGTATACTTGTCAGATCTCTGGGAAAGGAAAGACTTTAAAACCAAGCAAGAGTTAGAGAAAATTACAAAATGTAAATTAAATGGTTTTGATTATATTAAACTAAAAATCTTTTGTTCAAACAAAAACAATGTAGTCAAAATCAAAAGGGAAACAACAAATTGGGAAAAAATCTTT
>NC_058134.1:191282335-191356254 GCF_016433145.1 Gracilinanus agilis
AAAGAGCCCAACTTTTGGGACATGAATCCATTATTTGACAAAAACTGTTGGGAAATTTGGAAAACAATATGGGAGAGATTAGGTTTAGATCAACATCTCACACCCTACACCAAGATAAATTCAGAATGGGTGAATGACTTGAATATAAAGATGGAAACTATAAATAAATTAAGTGAACACAGAATAGTATACTTGTCAGATCTCTGGGAAAGGAAAGATTTTAAAACCAAGCAAGAGTTAGAGAAAATTACAAAATGTAAATTAAATGGTTTTGATTATATTAAACTAAAAATCTTTTGTTCAAACAAAAACAATGTAGTCAAAATCAAAAGGGAAACAACAAATTGGGAAAAAATCTTTATAACAAAAAACTCTGGGGTCTAATTACTCAAATATACAAGGAGTTAAATCAATTGTATACAAAATCAAGCCATTCCCCAATTGATAAATGGGCAAGAGACATGAATAGGCAATTTTCAGGTAAAGAAATCAAAAGTATCAATAAGCACATGAGAAAATGTTCTAAATCTCTAATAATTAGAGAAATGCAAATCAAAACAACTCTGAGGTATCACCTCACACCTAGCAGATTGGTTAAAATGAAAGAAGGGGAGAGTAATGAATGCTGGAGGGCATGTGGCAAAATTGGGACATTAATGCATTGCTGGTGAAGTTGTGAACTGATCCAATCATTCTGGCTGGCAATTTGGAACTATGGTCAAAGGGTTATAAAAAATGCCTGCCCTTTGATCCAGCCATACCATTGTTGGGTCTGTACCCCAAAGAAATCATAAATAAACAGACTTGTACGAAAATTTTTATAGCTGCACTTTTTGTGGTGGCAAAAAACTGGAAAATGAGGGTATGCCCTTCAATTGGGGAATGGCTGAAGAAATTGTGGTATATGCTGGTGATGGAATACTATTGTGCTCAAAGGAATAATAAACTGGAGGAATTCCATGTGAACTGGAAAGACCTCCAGGAACTGATGCAGAGCGAAAGGAGCAGAGCCAGAAGAACATTGTACACAGATACTGATACACTGTGGTAAAATCGAATGTAATGGACTTCTGTACCAGCAGTAATGCAATGACACAGGACAGCTCTGAGGGATTTATGGTAAAGATGCTACCCACATTCAGAGGAAGAACTGCAGGAGAGGAAACATATAAGAAAAACAACTGCTTGAACACATGGGTTGAGGTGGACATGATTGGGGATGTAGACTCGAAACTACCACACCAATGCAACTAACAATTTGGAAATAGGTCTTGATCAATGACACATGCTAAAACCAGTGGAAATGTGCATTGACCATCGGTGGGGAGAGTGCGGGGTGTGAAGGGGAAAGTAGGAGCATGAATCATGTAACCATGTTAAAAATGAATATTAATAAATGTTTAAAAAAACAATATGGTACTGGCTAAGAGACAGAAGGGAGGATCAGTGGAATAGACTTGGGGTAAATGACATCAGCAAGACAGTGTATGATAAACCCAAAGAGCCCAACTTTTGGGACATGAATCCACTATTTGACAAAAACTGCTGGGAAATTTGGAAAACAATATGGGAGAAATTAGGTTTGGATCAACATCTCACACCCTACACCAAGATAAATTCAGAATGAGTGAATGACTTGAATATAAAGAGGGAAACTATAAATAAGTTATGTGAACACAGAATAGTATACTTGTCAGATCTCTGGGAAAGGAAAGATTTTAAAACCAAGCAAGAGTTAGAGAAAATTATAAAATGTAAACTTTCTATTAATTTTGATATTGCTCTAATAAGTCAATGATCTGATCAAACATAAACCACTGATTCAGGTATGAATCCTAATAATGAGTAATTTTCCATCTGTTAAAAATAAAACAAATTCTATTTTTCTTCAGATTATCAGGGATAGAGCATGTCCAATGCATTTTAATTCTTTCTATGAATGAAGTATTCATATATTTGAAAGAAGATTCTTTATTGTCAATTTTTTTGGCCTCTCTCACTCCTAAAGTATATTTTTCAACATGTTTCAAACTCCTCATTTATGCCTATGAAGTCACTGAGTATGAACATGCATATAGATCTAATTAGGAATATACTGAATTCTTAATAGAATTTATCATCCCCTTTATCTTCTGCCATATGTGGTGGTTCATAAACTGCAAGATTTTCAAGGTGTTCTTTATAGTAATACTTATCCTGTGCATTCTGTAATAAGTAATTTTTTCTGTTGCGTTTGAACATATAATAATCAACTCCTGTACCTCTCCAAGAAAATCTTATAGACAATCTTGAGATTTATCTGCAATTTACTTTTGTCTTCTGGCATAGGTTATAGTGAGAATATAAAAATTTATAATATTAGTTCTTCCTGTACTATATCTACTCCTCAGTCATTGGACAGGGATTTCATATTTAAATTTCTAACCATCAAGTTAATATTTGTAGATGATATAAAAACCAGGATTCTAAGCATCCCTTTTCTCTGATTTCTACTCTTATCATAGAGAGGGAGTACAGAGAATGAAAAATTGTTATGAATTTTTCTTTGTTTCATGTATTATTCTAAATAATTTATCATCATATGTCCAATTTACATGTAATAAGTTCCATGCTTTTTTATGTATTTACATACACTGGACTTTTCCCATCAGACATAGTGTTTCTTTGACTGGTTCTGGAAACCTTCTCAACATAAACTTTTCAATGCTTAGACTTTTCAAGAACTCAGTCACAACCATGTCATAATGATAGATCAGAAGAGGGCATATCTTGTAACATTTTTCAAAAAATTCAAACTACTTTTTAATACCATCTTTTCTGGATTCTTGATTATGTCAAGGACAGATAATTTAATAACTTATTTGATGTTCCTTTAATTATTTTTTCCAACTACATGTAAAAATAATTTTTATCATTTGTTTTTAAATTTTTTGAGTACTAAATTTTCTCTTCTTTCTTCCTTCTTTGAGAGGGCAAGCTATCTGATATAGGTTATACATATGCAATCATGTAAAACATATTTCCTTGTTAGTCATTTTGTGGAAGAAAACTTTAACACAAAAACTTTTACAAGAAAGTGAAAAATAGTATGCTTCAGTCTTCAGTCAGACTCCATCAGTTCTTTCTCTGGGATATATGGCATTTTTCATAATGACTCTTTTGGAATTGTCTTGGTTCATTGTATTATTAAGAATAGTTAATGTTCATCGTACAATATCGTTACTGTGTACAGTATTCTGGTTCTGATCACTTCACTTTATATCAGTTCACACAAGTCTTCAGTCTAATGAAAGTTTAGCTAATGAAATCATCCTGCTCATCATTTCTAATAGTACAGTAGTATTTCATACACCATAATTTGTTTAGTTATCCCCAATTGACAGATATCCCCTCAATTTCCAATTCTTTGCCACCACAAAAAGAGATGCTATGAATATTTTTGTACAAATAGGTCCATTTACCTTTTCTCATTTTCTTGATCTTTGGGATACAGACTTAGTAGTGGTTTATACCCTTTAAAAATAGTAATTCAATTCTGCTTACTGCAAGCCTATTTATGACAATTCAGGATTTCGGATTTTTTTTTTAATTTTTATAAATTCAGTAGTCCTTAATTGGGAAAAATAAATGATGGCATAAATTAAAAAGGAGACACTTTCTCTCCTTTTATTTCCTCCAAAATCCTCTTTATTCAGGTTTTCAACTTCATCATTTGACTAAAACTGTTTTCTATAAATTTATATTATTTATATTTATATTATAAATGTTTTAATTACCAAATCTAATAGACTTTCCTAAATGCTTATCCTTCTTGACCTCTCTGTAGACTTTGACTTCTCTGAAGTGGTTCTCTCATATTCTCTGAATTATTATGATTCTGTTCTCTCCTATTCACCCTTCTACCTGTCTTATTGTTCTTTATCATCCCATATTTCTGTCTTTTTATTCAAGTCATACTTTCTAGCAGTGCATAAATCTCACCCAAAAGGAATATCTATGGCTCTCTTTTCTTCTCTCTATATACTATCTTTATTAATAAATTTTTAGTTCCCATTGGTCAATTGTCATCTCTATGTAGATGATTATTAAATCTATTTATCTAGCCCTAATCTCTCTCCTGACTTCCAGTCTTGCATCACCAATGATCTACTGAACATCTTGAACTCCCCTGCCCTTACTCTTGACACCTTACCCCACTCGCTTCTATTGCCTTCCTTCTCAGATTACCTTTCTTTTATCCTGTGTATATTTTGTATTAACACAGTTATTTGCATGTCTACCCCATTAGAATCTGAATGCTAGGAATGGGCTCATGTTTTTGTCTGTTTTTTTTGAAAAATGAATCACATAGGGTAGTGATTTAGAAATAGTTATTGACTGATTAAAACAAATTAGTTCTCTTTAGTATCACAAATACTTAGCCTTTTTTAAAACCACAGAATTTTAGCACTAGAAAGGAACTCAAAAGTCATCTATTTCAATGCACATCCAAAAGGAATTCCTACTGTATCTCCATCAAATCTGATAATTCGACTTCTGCTTGAAGACTGCTAGTGAGAAATCTCATCCCTTTCTGAGGCAACTATTCTACTTTGGGATAAATTTATTTGGTAGGAAAATTTCCCCCAAGATCTAATTCTGCCCATTGTTCCTGATTCTGACATTCTAGAGATAAATAGCACAATGTTAAATGTTATTCTATATGACAACCCTTGAAATTCTTAAGAAGAATTGTTATTTTACCCTTGACAGTCTCATCTACAGGCAAAATATATTAAATTCCATCAACCAATTCTCATATCACATAACCTAAAGGACCTCTGCCATCCTGCTTATCCTCCTCTAGAGTCTTTATAGATTATCAGTGTCTTTATTGTACCAAGAAAAGTGTTTTTGATGATAATGTTGGTGATGGTGATGCCACAAGACATCTTCAAATTCTCCTAGAATAGATTTTGTATATTCCCATTGATGGAGAAATCCATTAATATCATAATATACTATTATTCATAGAGCCTAAGAAAGAAGAAATAAGTAAATGCTAAAAAATCTTGAGGAACCCTGAAGAAGAAACAGAAAAGACAAGGAAAGTGTTGTCAATTTGCATGGTTTTATTTCTTCATTCCCAGCTCTTCTTCCCTCCTTTTCTTTCCCTCTTTTTATAAATCTTTTGTGAGTTTCATCTCTATAGACTCTCTTTCCACCCCCAAATTAGCTCCATGACTGAAAATCTAATCAGGGACTGTAGATTAAACTTTTTATTTAATTAATTTTTAATGTTTACTAGAATAGAAAACATTGGTCCTTTGAGTTTTGGGAATCTAACCTGAAATATAGAAATATTACTAAGGATGAATTAACAACACAACATACAATGCAAAAATCCTAGAATAAGAGATAATCACATGAAATAATAGTAGAGATCTTCAAACAAGGCAAGAGAATGGGACTACACTTTTAGTTCCAGGAATTATATTAAGCTCATTACAAATATTATTGTATTCTCAACTAATTTTGTGTTAGGTGCCATTATTATACATATTTTATAATTGAGGAAACTGAAGCAGACAGAGGTTAAGTGACTTACTCAGGGTCATACAACTTGTAAATTTCTGAAGTCATATTTGAATTCAGGTCTTCCTAACTATAGTGCTTTATGCACTACACTTAGCTGTGTCTAAACAAGTTTCTAATACTCTTAAAAACTCAATGAAAACATTTCTTACTCCTCTTAGTAGGTTGCAAGTTCTACAGAACTCTACCAGATAATTTATGAAATAGACCAACAGAGAAGCAGTTGCTACATTGGCTGATTTTTCTAGATTGTTATTTCTTTCAAGGGAAGGTTGGTTTTTGGGGGGGAAGGGGATGGGCTAGGGGATGGTGCAAGAATGGTTTTATAAGGAATGGGATGAACACTATTGAGAATGATTAGTATTCTGGGCTCACCCTAACTCAGTTCAAATCCTTGGTAGTTTAGGTTTGATACTAGAATAAAATGAGACACTTGTAGGTCATTCATCAGTGAACAGAAGGAGAATTGGAGAAGGATATTCAACAAGAGTCATGGAGGACACCTCAAGTTGATTCATCCATATTTGTCCAACCAAGCATTAGAACATCTTTTTGTGGCTGCTTTCTTCTTAGTCATTCAAAAAATCATTTCAACAACCCAGGCTTTTAGACCCTGAGATAACCAAGGCTTAAGATTGAATTTAATAACTTTTAAATAACTATTAACCCAACTTGCATGAAGTAGTATTTAGTAGTACATAGCTTTCACTACAGTCAGAACCCATTTGTATTGCTTTATTGTACTTTTCTGTTACAAGAAATGGTTCTAATATGGGGTTGTTGATATTGAGAAAGAACAGTGATTTTTTTTAATCAACCAAACATTTTTAAAAGATCGTTGAAATAATTTGAAATATTTAACTATCAATGGCAGCATGGTACAGTGAAAATCATATTCAGCTGCAAAATCAAAAAAGCTGGGTTGGTATCTAAATACTTTCATTCAGTATGTGTGGTTTCTTGGGTAAGATCCCTAATTCTAGCTCTTTCCAGCAGCTGCTTAGGACTTCCCTGCTAAGTCACAGTTGGGTTGTAAACTGTACTGATGGAAGAAATGTCCTATACTGAAGGAACCACAGATCCTTCATATATTTGTGTCAATGTGGACCTTAGAAATTCTAGAAATGAATTAGGATTCAACATTTTATATTTTGTACATTTGGGCCTACTTAATCTTTATATCCAATATTCTATATCTCATCTTTGTCCCTATGCAATGGCTATTCCACCCTTTAAAATGCTTTCAGTCTTTATTTCCATTTGTTGCAGTATTTAAATCTCTTTGTGGTTCAGCTCAAGTGCTACCAACTACAAGTGACCTTACTATTCTAGTCTCCTCACTACTCTACTTAATGTTCTCCCCATTCCCTAAAACAACTTTCCTGTGTACTTTCTGTGACCCACAGGTTCCCTTCACAAGAATGTAATTTCCTTTAGGGAAAGGAATGTTTTATTTTTGTATTCTTAACTCCAGAATATTTTTAATTGATTAAGAAACTTTTTACGTGGTTACATGATTCATGTTCTTTCCCTTCCCTTCTCCCACCCTGCTCCCATAGCCAATAAGAACTTCCACTGGATTTTACATGTGTCATTGATCAAGACCTATTTCCATATTTTGGATATTTGTACTAAAGCGATTATTTAGAGTCTACATCCCCAATCATATCCCCCTCAAACCATGTGGTCAAGTAATTGTTTTTCTTCTGTGTTTCTGCTCCCACAGTTCTTTCTTTAGATGTGGATAGCATTCTTTCTCATAAATTCTTCTGGATTGTCCTGGATTTTTGTATTACTATTACATTCGATTGTGCCACAGTATATCCATATCTGTGTATAAGGTTCTCCTGGTTCTGCTCCTTTCACTCTGCATCAATTCCTGGAGGTATTTCCAGTTCACATGGAATTCCTCCAGTTCATTATTCCTTTGAGCACAATAGTATCCCATCACCAACAGATACCATAATTTGTTCAGTCATTCCCCAATCAAAGTGCATCCTCTCATTTTTCAATTTTTTGATATCACAAAGAGCACAGCTATAAATATTTTTGTACAAGTCTTTTTCCTAATTATCTCTTTGGGGTATAAACCCAGCAGTGGTATGACTGGATCAAAGGGTAAGTAGTCTTTTAAAGCCCTTTGGGCATAGTTCCAAATTGCCATCCAGAATGGTTGGATCTTAACAGAAAACCCTACCCTTGTTTAAGTACTTAACAAATGAATCATTGAAAGGAGTCAAATTAGCTCAGTCAGCAGAGCATGAGACTTTTAAACTCAGGATCATGGGTTCAAGATCCACATTGGACAACGACTTTTGCATGCAGCTAGGTGATGCAGCTGATAAGTGCTATGCCTGGAATTAGGAAGACTCATCTTCATGAATTCAAACGCAGACACCCATGATGTGGAGAAGAAGTGATTGAATACATATAACCTAAATTTGCATTTTTCCAACATTTTTCACCTATTTTCCTAGTTTTGCCCTCTGATACATAGAAGGACAAGCCTAAATGAATTTTCATGTGCCAGGCAACATTTAACACTTGAATTGAAGCTATCATGTCCAACCCCACACCAAGTACTATTCTGTGTCTCTCCTCCAAGTCAAAATTTCTCATTTCCTTTAACTAATCTTTTTCTGCTTCAGGAACTTAGGAAGCTTCAGAATTCTCAGTTCCTACCTCAGGATATTTTCAATTTATGTTGCATGCCTAATATAAGAATTTATCATGCACTATTGGGTATAGTCAATACATGGTTGTTTTGATTAAGTTCGCTGCATCTAGGAATGTCTTTCCTAATATGTACCATCTATATCCTTACACCACAGATAGAATCTCATAAAACAAAGGCATAATGCAGTGGAAAAATCACTACTTAATCCAAGACATTACTTGGTTCAAAAGAATCTAAAATTTTCTATTTCTTCATTTCCAAATTATACTATTATGTTATTTGTAGTCCATTGAATAATTCCTTGTAATATTTTTTAAGTTCAGCTACTAAATAGCCATATGCTTTGAGGTGGGCCTGACTCAAGTCAATAATCTGGAAGTTAATATTCAATAATGGAATAATATGAAACACTCATAGTTACTTCAACAATTAACAAAAGGAAATGTACTTAGCCATAACAGGAGAAGGATAAAGGATAGGTATTGAAGTCATCACCAGCTGCTTCCACTGAGCTCCAATACTTTTGAGTTGTCTAGGCTAGGCAGGCATCAGGGTATGTCTGGAGTTTCTCTGAGCTGTTATATACTTGTTTTTCCAGGAGAGTATGTGAGTAGTCCTTTAATCCCTTAAACCAATTAATTCTTAAGAATTGTTTCAATTTCTTTTTTTTAAAACCTCTTACTGACCATCTTAGAATCAGTGTAAAATATTGGTTCTAAGGCAGAAGAATGGTAAGGGCTAGGCAGTGGGGGTTAAGTGACTTGCCCAGGGGTCTAACAGCTAGGAAATATCTGAACCATATTTGAACCCATGACCTCCCATCTCTAGGTCTGACACTCAGTCCACTGAACCACCCGGCTCCACCCTCCCTCGCCAATATCTTTTTAAGGCAAAATTAGCCTTACTTGAATGAAGGGAAAAGTTAGGATATTGCTCCCATGCTACTGCACAATGTCATCTCTGTATTGCCCTTGAAAAAAGTGAATTTTTGCCACATTTTTGTTAAGGTCTTTCTATAGATAAAATGTACCTTAACATTAGCAAAACATTTGAAAATCTCTCATGTTATTCTTATAAAATAAAAAAAATAGATCAAGGTGAGGTAGGCAATAGTACAATCAGATGGCATTAGTTAAATTTAGAACTAGATGACTGTACACTAAAAGTAGTAACTGTCAGCTTGGAAGGAGATCTTTAATGGCTTTCTCTTTACTGTATAAAAGTTTTATCAGTAATTTTTAAAAGTAAAAAAAAAAATTAAGCACCTACTATGTGCCA
The DNA here is from genome assembly GCF_016433145.1 of Gracilinanus agilis. Lineage (NCBI taxonomy): Eukaryota > Metazoa > Chordata > Mammalia > Didelphimorphia > Didelphidae > Gracilinanus > Gracilinanus agilis. The sequence goes on from NC_058134.1 coordinate 191,291,865, forward strand.
GGCACTGTGCTAAGCACTGAGGATATAGAGAAAGGTATAAAATAGTTCCTTCAAGAGCTTGTAATTTAATTTGGCAGACAATATGCAGATAACTATGTACAAACAAGATCATATATGAGATAAAATTGAGATATTTCAGAAGGAAGGGACTAGCATTAAAAGTAAACGGAAAGGGGGGAAAATCAAATGGAAAGAATGTGGAATTTGATCTGACACCTGAAGAAAGCCAAGAGAAAAGGAGGAAGAAAATTCCTAGGATGAGGGATAAACAACAAAAATGTAAAGGCAGGATATAGATATAGATATAGATATAGATATAGATATAGATATATCAGCTAGGTGGCACAGTAAATGGAGTGCCTGATCTGTAATAAGAAAGACTCATCTTTAGATGTTCAAATCTAATCTCAGTTACTTACTAGCTGTGTGACTCTGGGCAAGTCCCTTAACTCTGTTTACCTCAGTTTCCTCATCTGTTAAATGAACTGGAAAAGGAGATAGCAAACCACTCCAACATCTTTGCCAAGAAAACCCCCAAAGGAGTCACAGAGTCAATATGACTGAAAAATGACTAAACAATAAGGCAGGAGATATAGTGCCCTGTGTGAGGAACAGCAAGGAAATCAATAGCACAGGATCATAGAAAATAAAGACATTAATAGTATAATTTGAAGTTGCTACAGTCTTTGAAGGATACCCCAATATACCCAGTGAAAGGGCTGTTATTCAAAAAGATTTTGATAGCTGGAATTGTGAATTCAATAAGATAAAATTTTAACAGCTCTAAAATCCATCTTACAAGTTAATGTCTTCTCTATTACTAATAATGGCTAGCATTTATATAGCACTTTAAGATTCACAAAGTGTTTTACATGTGATCCTGACAACAACCCTATAAGTGAGGTGCTATTATTATCCTCACGTTACAGATGATGAAAATGATACATAGAGAGGTAAGCTGACTTATCCAGAATCATGCAAGTAATAAATATCTGAGGCTAGATTCGAAACCATGTCTTCTTGATTCCAAGTGCTACATTCTATCCATTGTGCCACCAAGCTGCTTCCTAAAGAGGGCACTACTAATCTTCCAGTTATCTGTATGTCAGCCTCAGTTTCTCATTCACTCCACATATATAATCAATTGCCAAATATTGTGGTTTCTCTCCCTGCAATATATTTTTGTAATATCCCCTCATATCACCTCACATAGGTCCCATTCTAAGTGATGCTTGCATCACCTCTTACTGTACCATTGCAATAATCTTTGATTTTGGTTCCCTATCTTAATCTTTCTTAATGACAAATCATCCTTTTAAAAGCCACAAAAGTGATTTTTGTCCACCAGCCACTAAGCTCTCATTTGCAGTTCCAAGAAACTATAACATGTTCAGTGGACACACCCTGGTAAAATCATCTTGGCAGACAAGCTAAACCAGGTTGAGAATAACCAATAGGTCTCAAAACTATTGGTGAATTAGCAGGATGTCTTCCCCAAGCGTGTGAAGACTTCCTCCCGGTGGAAGAGACAGATGAGAAAAATTTCTTCCAATAGCCCTGAAGGTGGTAGAAGCAGATCCTATGGAAAGCTTAGCGCTTTATTAGGTATCAAGGAGGCCAAAGTCATCCATTGTATCCCAAGCCATCACCAGGTGTCTGACTTTTTTCTTACCACTGGTCTTTAATGACTATGAAATAAAGAATGAGATCCATGGCTTTGAGCAACTCCACCTCACTTAAATCAAATTTATATGCAGTCAAAAAACTTCACCCATACTGTATTTTTACCATTTACATTTTGTCATATCATTCTTTTCTTATTTTATTCCTACCTCAAAAGTCCTATGTCCGCCAGCAAGTGATGAAGCAACAAGTGCAGATATCCTGGGTGCTGTGGTCACAACTCAGTACACAGATAGCCCAGCGTAGGGTTGTCTTCTCCCTAGAAGCATCAGTGGGATTCAGAAGCCTCCCGGGTATCTGAAGAGCCATTTTTTTTGAGGACTGTACTGCTCCCCTCCTGATGTGAAGAAAGGGCTAGAAAAGGTGCACTAAAAATTGTCTGCTCACTGGAACAGGCAGGGATCCTATCTTGCTTGCAAAACACAAGTACAAAAAACTTTATAAGTGGTCCATGGAATGGGCACCCTCTTGTGGACAATGTGAAATCCAGTAGACTTGAAAGATGTAAAGTTCTTATTGTGAGAAAACTCAGCAGCTATCATATCTAAATAGCAGCCCTGGGTAAAACAAGACTACCAAATGAAGACCAGATTACTGAATTTGGAACTGGACACACGTTTTTTCTGGAGTGGTCATGTGAAGCTGGCTTATGTTTTGTAATCAAATCTAATCTAGTCAACAAGCTTGTATGCTTCCCAAAAGAAGTGAGCAAAGGGATCATGACAATGTAATTGTCACATGCAGGAAAGTGCCATGCCACCATCACCACAAGGATGAACCCTGACAAGGTCAAAGAAAAAAATTATGAAGACCTATAAATCCTTGTCAACAGTAGGCTAAAAGAGGATAAGCTTGTAATTCTGGATGACTTTAATGCCAGAGTAGGAATAGACTATCAGACATGTCAGGCATTTCTGGGGAAGAATGGAAGTAGAAATAGTAATAGCCAAGGTCAGTTACTACTGAAGATATGTCTCTTTTCTCTTTATCATCAACACTGTCTAAAAAACTGAAAGCAAATATTGACATTTAATAGACTATGTGCTTATAAGGAGAAGAGACAGACAAGATGTGAAAGTTTAATAAAGGTAATGTGTGGAGCAGAGTGCTGGACTGATTATAGACTTATCCTCTCCAAGCTGAACATTCACATTCAACAAAAGCATTGGCTCCAAGAAAAGTCTACTGCCAGAAAGCTTAATATCAACAGAGGCATGTGAACAGTTTGTTACTGACTTGGAGGGAAAGCTGAGTCACCACATGATTGACAATAGTGGAACAGAACAGTAATGGTTAGCTTTCAGAGAGTTGGTGTACAGTACTGCATTTACTCATCTGGACCACAATACTTTCAAATATCACAATTGGTGTGATGAAAAAATATTGTGAAATTCAGAAGCTACTAAATGAAAAAAATGAGAACTCCACAGCGTTTACCACAAAAATAGCTCATTTTTCTCTAAGAAGGTAGCATTTAACTATCAAAAGTAAAGAACAAATGAAGCTTAGAAGGATTCTTGACCCAGAAAGCAGATGAAATTCAGTTTTATGCTAATAGTTACAACCCAAAGTACTTCTATGATCCTCTAAGGGCTATTTGTAGGGAAAAGACCTATGGTACATCTCAGCACTGATAGAGACACTCTGACCAGTAGTAAGGATATGATCCTGGAGAGAAGGATTTAATAATTACATTGTGTTCTCAACAGATTGTCATCAATCAGTGCTAAAGCCATTGACCTCAGGTTGAAATCAAGTCCTCTCTAGTGGAAGTTCAAGCTAAAGAAGAGATTTTGAATACTATTATGGTTCCCCACTTGTGACAAAGTGCCTTGTGCAGATTCCATTCCAGTAGAGAAATTACAAGCCATGGGCCCAATTACCATAGAAAAGCCGACTGAAATGTTCCAGGTTATATGGCAAAAATAGGTTCCTTTCTCCATCCAGGAGATCCAGGATACAGCCACTGTCCATCTCTCTAAAGGAAAAAGAAATAGGCTCTCCTGGGACAATCACAGGGGATCTCTTAGTCATCTTAGTCATTGCTACTTTACATAAAACTAAATCAAGGCAAGCATTCACATAGCAACCCTTCCCTTTCTGCATAGAATCTGATTTCTGACAAGCTAGATTCTTCAGTCTGGTGTGAAGACTACAGGAATAGTTTACTATTCCAGGAGGCCATGTTGTGTTCAGGACAGCTATCTATAATCCAGGTACATGTCCAATTTAGGAAGAAAAATTACTCGATTGCTCTCCTTTTCTCCTCATTTGATCCAACAGTAGAAGACATTAGCCTACCTAGAGAGCCAGATGGCAGCTCTGCTGACCTTGAAGTCCAGCAGTGAATATCACCACTGGCTCCTAATTTATGCCTGAGACCTAGTTAATGAAGAGTTTGACCGAACAGTCACTGGGTCTGGTCTATTATTCTCTGAGAATTCAGTGGGAATCCTCAGTGATGGGAAGTTACTTAGGGCAGTGAGAACTTCTCAAAGAGCTGTTCTCAATCATGGTCATCAGGGAGAACCTGTACTTCCAGCCACTGTTCACAGAATACCAAGAGCAGGATGAATATCAGCCTCCAACTCTCTTCAGGTGACCTGCTCTAGCTTCTCAGCATCGGCCACTGATATATCTTATCTGACAGATAGAGGACCACCTTGTGCTCTTGAAGCAAGCCAGAGGAGAGTTTCAAAGGTACAAGGAGGGCATTTTTGTCCAACAAGACCATGGCAGTTGTGTGTCATCCAGATATAGACAGGCCCATCCCTTCCCTCCTAAAAGACCTTCCTTATTCAGAGCAAGATCCCAGGACTACAGGAAGCTACAGCAATATATATATAACTAGAATGTCTTGAGGTATTGGCCTGTCTATGTGCTCTGGGAGACTTGTCATGAGTTGTTGGGGAGACAGAGAGAGGCAGCCATCTCCTTGCCTGATGACAAGCTCAGCCCTCCAGAGCCTGCTGACATAAGGGCCAGTGATTGCTAATAAAGTCTAGGGCCCATGAGCCTTGCAGTCACTGGGCTTTTAAAAAAAAATTGTGTTTTCCTGGTTTTTTTCATTCCTTTGATTCTGCTTTATTTTTTCTTAATTTCTCATGAAATCATTATTTTCTAGATGGTCAGTTCTGATTTTTAAGGCCTAGTTTTCCTCTATCACTTTTTAGTTCTCCTTTTTCAATTGGCCCATTTCTTCTTCTTTTTTTAAACCCTTACCTTCCTTCTTAAAATCAATACTGGGTATTGGTTCTAAGGCAGAAGAGTGGTAGGGGTTAGGCAATGGGGGTTAAGTGACTTGCCCAGGGTCACATAGTTTGGAAGTGTCTGAGGCCAGATTTGAACCCAGGACCTCCCATCTCCGGGCCTGGCTCTCAATCCACTGAGCCATCCAGCTGCTCCTTGGCCCATTTCTTCTTGCATTGCTTTCATTTCTCTTTCCTATTTTCTCTGCTTCTATTAATTGAATTGTCCCAGAACCTGTCCAATCCATATTTTTCTATATTTGCTTTTATTGTCCCCTTCTGTGTCTGTACCTTGCTCTTTGTCTCCATAAAAGTTCTTTAGAGTAGGTGCTTATTTTGTTGTTAGCTCATTTTTTCTATCTAATTATAGGTAGGTTGTGGGGAGGGGAGGTATGATGTGATGGTTTTGGGGCTGAGAGCTCTGAGAGGGTCCTCTGCCTGCTGATTTAATTGACTCTTGAGATACTGATAGCTTAAAGACTTGCCTCAGGCTTATGTGTAAGCTTGTGATCTCACTATCAGGTCCAGAGCTGATCAAATTCTAGCCCCACAGTTAACCTCAATAAAGTTTTTAATCTCACTGGGTACTTGATCCAATAAGGCATACCTTTCTTTGATTGTCCTGTTTTGGAGCTCCACCTTGAGCTTTTAGATTTTCTTTTCTTGAAAGTTGTTTCACTCTGTCTCCTAGATAGTTCTTTCACTCCTGTATTCATTTTGTGGAAATATTTTAATCTTGGTCAGAGAGGATTCTCCTGGTGGCACAGAGCTACTCTTGGCTCCACCACTTTCCTCGGTCAATAGTCAGGATTTCTCTATATTTCATGTGGACACTTGTCACCCATAGGACACTGCAAGTCTAATTATGAAAGCAATGTTGGTTAATAATTGCAACAAAATTAATCTGTCCTCAATTGGTTTTTAATTTTTAAGTGTTTATAAAAGAGACTATTTTCTGACATTTTTTGACCATTTTTTGACAAGAGACAAGGGGCAGGCTATTCTTTTTGTAAGTATAAAATAAGTGAACACAGCAGTGGTTAGGAGGGAAAAAAGTCCACCAGTCAGAAGAAGTAATACAAGGACACTCTCAAGGCCTCTCTGAAGATCATTAGTATAAATTTGATGCATGGGAAACATAGGATAATCCTGAATGCCATGTCTGAATCAAAGAAGATGCTGTGTTCTATGGACAAATAAGAATTGCCACAGCTCAAGAGAAATGTGAGATACACAAATTCTCCCTCCCATATGTTCATATGGTCTGTTTGTGCCTGACCCGTGGTAGAGTCTTCTGTGTTTGTATTGGTTTGATCAGCTACAGTTGGACACACTAACATTGACCCTGACATACTGATGTCATTTTGGTCCTCTTTGAGCACAAAGGACACCAGCCAGTTAACCAAAATCATTCTGTTTCTTCACACTGCAATCTTGCTATTTCAATCTACTTACTCTTTCATGCACAGAACACTTCCTCTCTTGTCTTTGTCTTTTCAGTGCCTATTTCCCTTGCCTCAAATGTACTCTCCTCTTCCCTTGGAATTTCTGATTTCCTTCAAAACTCAACCTAATTCTGTATTCTATATAAAGTCTTTCCTGATGCTCCTGGCTGCTAATGTGCTTCCTCCATGACCTAATGAGCTAGAATATTGTCCCTTCTCTCTCGTCAGTAAGGCAGTCCTTTACACTGGACCCAACAGGGCATGGAACAATTTCAATCAGAGAAATTTTGGCTTAGTTTCTTTCAATTTCCCAAAATTTTGTAGTCAAATTAGCACAACCCAGGAAATGTTATATGTTCATATGACACATATTTTATGGAGCACCTATTATATAAAAGGCACTTTACCATTTCAGAAGAATCAATATGTTGCTTGGAGATATATACTTGCTAGAAATGATCTCTCCCAAGAGACACCCAAAACATCATCTGAACATTTGAAGGTAAGTGTGTGCTATACCAAGAACTGCATACATCTATTTTTACAAAATACAATTTCACAGCTTATTGAGAGAGTTTATTTTAAAGTTTTCTGTGACTTGTGGAAGTATGATTTTTTAAATAATAAGAAATTTTGAAATGTTAGTATCCTTGTGTACTCAGCTTAAAATAAGAGTAGTGATACTCTTTTCCATACCTTTCTGATTTTAATGGTAAAATTAAGCAATTAATAACTAGAATATTCAAATTTCCCAAAGGACTTAACTTCCTAAAAGAAAGAGAACATTAGATTTAATTGTCTTTAGAATATAAATAGGTTTGGAATTTTTTTAAGGAAATACTGCAGATAAAGAACTACAGATAACTTTTAAAAGGAAATTTCAAGCAGTTCAGATATTACATCTCCCTTTTCATAGCCACAAAATCATTTCCCCCATATACCAGAAGAATATTATTCATTTTCATTATAGCATTTAATTTTGTTTTTTCTTTAGGGAAAAAAGGAAAGCTTCAAAAGGAAACTTTTTTCAATTAGTCATGTCTTATTTCTATGCTTAACTTCATAATGAATAGCTATTACCAATTTAAAGATTTTGAAATCACCTAAGTCTGTCACATAGTATCTTGTCAGAATAACAATATTTAGTTTTAAAATGAGAATGTCAAAACAAAATACTTGGATATATTAGGATTTTAAATCATCTAAACACATTTTATCTTAATATGGGCATTGTTTAGCAATTATAACCTCTTTTCGATAGAATTACTTATCATTGACAAAAAAAATGCTATAGCCTTGAAAATTATCTCTGACAAGGTACATATACTCTAATGGCTAATGTTGGTTCATTTTATACACCATTATGAACTGTCTAGTCATTAGGGTTGACTGATTTTAAAATCATTTTTTTAAAACCTTACTTGGATGATCTCTAGGAGATGTCTTCTATGTTCTGGGCAAGTAAGTTGCAGAAATGTTCCATTCATGAGACAATAGCCTTGACTGAATGTTGTAAAATGAAATCCACTTTTTCAGTTTTTCTTTCAAAGTAAAAATTGCATAAATAGTACATTAAGGCTTTGCAATACCGAATGAGAACAACAACTACTTTATAGCTTTTATTAAAATGAAGGCCATCTTTTCTCATTTATGTTAGTAAGTCAGTAATACAATATTATCATCAATGGTGATTGGTTGGCATGCTTAAGACTAAATTATTTATACCAGATGTCAATGGAGATTATCCTATCACCAGAATATGGGATAGTAGAGCCTATAAAACTTTTTTCTCAACTAGCCGTCTCCCAATTGTTGACAATCATGAAGGAAGGAAGGAAACTGAACCTGAGGTTTCCTTGGCATAGGAACTCCCAGGTGAGGAAATTCCCTCTTTCTAATGAAGTTTGTTGCTTTCTGTGCAATTTAGAGTCTTAGAGAATTAGTTACCTAGATCACTGAAAGATAAAGCGCTTTATCTAGGGTTGCATATGTCAGAGGCAAGAAAAACTTTATTCTTTGTTTCTTTGACTCATTCTCTATTCTCTGCATAATGCTGGTTCAAGTAGATATTTAGATACATGATAGATATATGCATACATATCTACATCGATACATAGCTAGATGAATGGATATATACATAAGTTGATAGATAGATAGATAGATAGATAGATAGATAGATAGATAGATAGATAGATAGATAGATATAGACAGAGAGAAACAGAGAGATGGATAGATGGATGATGGATAGATATATAGATAGATAGATAGATAGATAGATAGATAGATAGATAGATAGATAGATAGATAGATAGATATAGACAGAGAGAAACAATAGATGGATGATGGATAGATATATAGACAGATAGACAGATAGATAGATATAGACAGAGAGATGGATAGATAGATGATTGAAAGATAGATAGATAGATAGATAGATAGATAGATAGACAGACAGACAGATAGATATAGACAGAGAAACAGAGAGATGGATAGATGGATGATGGATAAATAGACAACAGATAAATCAGTTAATATTTATTAAGTACCTATTATCTACTAGCATTGTGCTAACACTAGGGATAGTTGCTTTCAAGAGGCTAATGAAGGAGAAAACATATAATATACACATTACAGATATATAGGATAAATTGAGGGTAGTTCAGAGGGAAGAAACTAACATGAAACACTGACACAGAAAATTGGTTGGTTGTTGCCCTTCATACTTGAAGAGGACCAAATCACTGATGATGTCTTCTGACTTGTGTAAATTGGATTACAGTATTGACTCCAAGATGGAAGGTAAGTGTTTAAAAAAAAACATATCTTCTATCTTTGAATCAATATTATGTATTGATTCTAAGGCAGGAGAGTGGTAAAGACTGGACAATGGGGGTTAAATAACTTGCCCAGGATCATACAGCTGGAAGTGTCTGAAGTCAAATTTGAACCCAGGACCTCCCTGCTTATAGGGCTGGCTTTCAATCCACCGAGGCACCTAGCTTTCCCCCAAGATCAATATTTTTCTTATGGAATCACATCTCCATTTTTATGGAAGGTAACATGTATTTTTCCACAGGAAAATTTCCATTTTCAATAGGAAGTCAGCTCAGTGTCAAAACTACTTTCTACCCAGTTTTTCAGAAAATGAACACACATATTTGTATAAATACATCTAATATGAGAGGTCACACAGTATAGAAAACCAGCCCTGGAATCAGAAAGGCCTTGATCAAAGAATGGTCTTTGACATATACTAGCTATAACTAATCACATAATTTCTCTCTGTCCTAAGTAACTTGATAAAACTATAAATTACGGACACAAAGAGCACTAATATAAGGAGTTTATATATATGTATATGTGTATATATATAATATATAAGTTATATATAATATGTAAGTTATATAATATGTAAGTTATATAAGTAATATATAATATGTAAGTTATATAAGTAATATAATTCCAGAAGAGTTTTGACATGCCAGTTAAAACAAGGGTATGAGTATTTACATGCCATATGAGCATAGATATATATTCATTTTATATTTTCCTTATGTTGGATGATTTATAGTCAACCTATTAAAGTAAAAGCAATTATGACTAATTATAAAGAACTTCAGGCCAGTTCTAGAAATCATAATTAGCTATGAATAAGAATGACTAAGGACTAGGGGTGGAGAGAAGGCAAGCACAGAATAGTTCTGAAACCATAATAATATATAAAGGAATACATTAATAGGAGAGGTACCACAGCTCCAGAGAAGGGAAAATATGGTCCAAGAAAATGATAATAGTCTAACTTTAAGTGTTGAAAGAAGATAATAGAACTGGCAAACTCTTGGCTACAGATCATAATTTTGATTACTAGGGAAATTATAGAACATATTATTCAAGAAATGCTTAGTAAACATCTAAAAAGAGAAGCCACTATCACAAAGAACCAGCATGGGATTTATCAAATAGAGATCTTGCCAGACTAACCTCATTTCCATTTCACAGGATAAGTAAACTGAGGAAATCCCAAGACATTCTTATTTCTCAGACTGGTATTGCTAACTTCAAGTTTTATGTTCTTCACTCATTTCTCCTGAATATATATAAAATCATAGCTATGTGAAAGGCTAACAAATCATTTCTTTATTCATTGTATTGGTTGACATCAATGATTTAACAATGATTTAATTCTTTGGCTTTCCAAAGCTCTAAAAGATTGTAGTGCTCAGTCATTTTTTTTTTGTTTCTGTGGTTGATGTTCACTTTGAAGATTTATCATAAATTCTCTACATTTTGAATACAATTTACATAGCCAATTATATTATTATGTAAGTATAATTTTTAAGAGATGATATGAATATGTGCACAAATATAGGTACTTAAGGCAGTTGGGTGGAATAAGAGATAGAGTGCTTACCCTGAAATCAGGAAGTCGCAAGTTCAAATGTGGCATCAGACACTTGCTAGCAGTGTGTCCCTGAGTCTCTACATGCCTCAGAAGCATGTACTTCTAAGGGTTTTGTAAGGAACAAATGAGATAAATTTGTAAAAAGTGATTACTTAGCATGATCCCTGGTGCACACACAAAAATGTGCTATGTATGCTTATATCCTCCCCTTTCCCTATAAGGATTTTATTGCTCTACATGTATGTGCATATTTTCCAGAAATAAGGTGGTGAAAATTTCTCTGTACTCTGTCTTATACAGCTATATGATCATTCAGAGTCTTATGGGTGTGAGAGGGTATATGTGTATATATGTATGTATGTATGTATGTGTATGTGCAATATATACTCTCCCTAAAGATTGCTTATTTGGGAAACATCTATGAACTATGATGAAGGCATAACAGAAAATGCTTTTCATACTGCCATGGATTCTTTGAAAAATATAAAGTACTAGAGAAGGTATCTGGGAATTTTTCTAAAACCTAAGGTATCCAACCAAATCCCTTCCCAATATACCGATATAGTGCAAACAAAATGCTCCTTCTCTTAACAAAAAAGAAAAAGTACAGATATTCACAACTCTGTAGAGGCTTCTCTCCATTGTTCCATTTAATAAAATGGTAAATTCGTTATGGTATACATGGAATCACAAAATCCCACAAAATGAATCTTTGAATTTTCTCTTCTCTAAAAAAACTAACAATAGATTCTTTCCAAAATGAGTAAGGGCTTTTGGATTAGAGCTCCATCTCTAATATCTGGTTCTTAATAGTTTTGATTCAGGGAGCTGAAGCCTTGTATGTTCCATACCTATTGGATTTACAGTGACATTAAAACATGTCAGTCAAGTTTATAAAGAATAGTGAAAATTGAAAAAGTGGAAATAGAGTCTCTACCTTGAATAAACTACCTTGCTCTCTCCATAAATAAACTGATGAAATTAGTAGACACTAAAATCTAATCTGAACTTGATGATGGTTTAGAACACTAGCTTTCCTATGGTGGGAGCAAAGTGGGAAAATTTTTTCAAAGCAGCACCTTGCTTACTACTTAGATCTGGAATGGATAAAAGAGTAAATTTATTTACTAGGAAGAGAGCGGTGTTGAATGAGTGCAAAATATATGTATATATATTTTCTGTTCATTATATATACATATATATATATATGTGTGTGTGTGTGCAAACTATGCATACCCTTTTTAAAATTATTCATTTATTTAGAATATTTTCCATGGTTCCATGATTCATGATTTTCCCCCTCTTGGAGCTGACAAGCAGTTTCACTGGGTCATACATGTATGATTATTCATAACCTATTTCCATGTTATTCATATTTGCAGTAGAGTGATCTTTTAACATCAAAACCCCAATCATATCCCCATCAAAAAATACATGATTGATTATATGTTTTTCTTTTTCATTTCTGTTCCCACAATTCTTTCTATTGATGTGGATAGTGTTCTTTCCCATAAGTTCCTCTGGATTTTCTTGAATCATTGTATTGCTGCTACTAGAAAAGTCTGTTACATTCAATTGTGCCATAATGTATCAGTCTCTGTGTACAAAGTTCTCTTGGTTCTGTTCCTTTCACTCTACATCAATTCCTGAAGCTCTTTCCAGTTCACATGGAATTCCTCCAGTTCATTATTCCTTTCAGCACAATAATATCCCATCACCATCAGATACCACAATTTGTTCAGCCATTCCCCAATCAATGGACAACCCTCATTTTCCAATTTTTCCAAATTGCTCTCCAGATTGGTTGGGCCAATTCACAACTCTACCAGCAACATATTAGTGTCCAAATTTTGCCACATCCCCTCCAACATTTATCACTTTCCTTTGCTGACATATTTGCCAAACTGTTAGGTAGAAGGTGGTACCTGAGAGTTGTTTTTATTTGCATTTCTCTAATCAGGAGGAATTTTGAACGCTTTTTCATGTGATTAGTAGTAGTTTTGATTTCTTCCTCTGAGAAAATCCTATTCATGTGGTGTAACCATTTGTTGATTGGGGAATGGCTTGACTTTTGTAAATTTGACTTAGTTCCTTATATATTTGGGAAATTAAACCTTTGTCAGAGTTTTGTTATAAAAATGCTTTCCTTCTAATTTTGGTCGTATTGGTTTTGTTTGTACAAAACCTTTTCAATTTGATACAATCAAAATTATTTATTTTACATTTTGCAATGTCCTCTATCTCTTGATTGCTCTTAAATTCCTTCCTTTCCCACCGATCTGACAGGTATATTATTTTATGTTTATCTAATTTATTCATCATTTCACTCTTTATATTAAGTCATTTACCCATTTTGAATTTATCTTGGTATATGGTGTGAGATGTTGATCTAGATCTAATTTGTCCCATACTATTTTCCAATTTTCCCAGCAGTTTTGACAAATAGTGAGTTCTTATCCCAAAAGCTGGGATCTTTGGGTTTATCAAGCACTAGTGTATTGAGGTCATTTACCCCATGTCTATTCCATTGATCCATGCTTCTCTCTCTTAGCCATTACCATATTGTTTTGCTGACCACTGTTTAGAGTACAGTTTAAGATCTGGTTTTGCTAGGCCCTCACACCACATTTTTTCATTATTTCCCTTGATATTCTTCATCTTTTGTTCTTCCAAATGAACTTTGTTATAATTTTTTCTAATTCTATAAAAAAGTTTTTTGGTAGTTTAATAGGTATGGCCCTGAATAAGTAAATTAATCTGGGTAGGATTGTAATTTTTATTATATTAAGTTCATACTACTCATGAGCAATTAATCTTTTTCCAATTATTTAGATCCAGTTTTAATTGTGTGAAAAGTGTTTTGTAGTTGTGATTATGTAATTCTTGTGTTTGTCTTGGTATCCTAAATATTTTATATTGTCTAGAGTAATTTTAAATAGAGTTTCTCTTTTTAACTCCTGTTGCTGAATTTTGTTGGAAATATATAGAAATGCTGATCATTTATGTGGGTTTATTTTGAACCCTGTAACTATGTTAAAGTTGTTAATTATTTCTCTGAGCTTTTTAGTTGATTTTCTAGGATTCTTTAGGTATACCATCATATCATCTAAAAAGAGTGATAATTTAGTTCCCTCATTGCCTACTTTAATCCCTTCAATTTCTTTTTCTTCTCTAATTGCTATCACTAGCATTTCTAGAACAATACTAAATAATAGAGGTGATAATGGACATTCTTGCTTCACTCCTAATCTTATTAACTTGTTCCCATTGAGATGATACTTGCTGATTGTTTAAAATATATGCTTTTTATTATTTTGAGGAAGAGCTCTTATATTCTTATACTTTCTAGTATTATCAGTAGGAATGGGTGTTGTATTTTGTCAAAGGCTTTTTCTGCATCTATTGAGATAATCATGTGATTTCTTTTGGTTTTATTATTGATATGGTCAATTATGTGAATAGTTTTCCTAATATTAAACCATAATTGCATTCCTGGTATAAATCCCAGCTGGTCATAGTGAAAAATCATTGGATAACTTTGTGTAGTCTTTTTGCTAGTATTCTATTTAAGATTTTTGCATCTATATTCATTAAGGAGATTGGTCTTTAGTTTTATTTCTCTGTTTTTGGTCTTTGGCTTTGGAATCAGTACTATATTTATATCACAAAAAGAATTTGTTAAGACTCCTTCTTTACTTATTTTGTCAAATAATTTGTATAGTATTGGGATTAATTGTTATTTAAATGTTTGATAGAACTCATTTGTGAATCCATCTGGCCCTGGGAATTTTTTCTTAGAAGTTCCTTGATGGCTTTTTCAATTTATTTTTCTGAGATGTGTTAAGGGAGAAAAATGGGTTTTATGGATTCAATATATTAAAGGTGGTCACCAGAGGATTAAACTATTATTAATCCTGAATTAAGAATAATCTCAAATCAAAATTGACTTTTATATAAATTTATTTTCATGAGAGAAGAGAGAGAAAAGAATCTATCTCAATCATTAGTCCAGGTATATCTGGACTCAGCAGAGGGTTAAAGGGCCTGAGGCCTGGGAGGTGAATGGAGCGAACTCCACTCCCAGAGTCTATAAAAGGAAGTTTCCCAATAGAAGTTGAGGAAGATTCAGTTTTTAAACTCACTATGTGGAACAGTCTTGGTCACAAACCAGTGAAGCTCCCTCAGGTCTCCTTCACCACACCAGTCGCAGCCTCACTTCCCTTCCTCTTTGGAAGGGGTCACATATATGTCACTTCCAGTGCCTTCCCATAGCCTGCGTATCCAATCACAATAGATGCTTTCTGATAGAAAGCGTAGGGGGCGGTGAGTCAATTCTGATTCCTTACTCACTCTAGCACACATGGGTTAGGACCTCCTAGAACTGGAAGGTGCTCTCACCTTTGGTGATTAAATCTAAAGATGGGTAGTGTAGACTTAATCCAATTATCACAGAAGGGATTATTTAAGTATTCTATTTCCTCTTTTATTAATATAAGAAATTTATATTTTTGTAAATATCCACCCATTTCACCTAGATTGTCATATTTATTGCTATATAATTGGGCAAAGTTTCCTCTTCATTAAAAATGAGATCACCTCTAATTTGATTCTCTTCTTTCTTTTTTTATTAGATTAAACAGGACTTTGTCTATTTTATTTGTTTTCTTTCAAAGTACCAGCTCCTAGTTTTATTTATTAGTTCAATAGTTCTTTTACTTTCAATTTTATTAATTTCTCCTTCAATTTTTAGGATTTACAATTTAGTTTTTATCTGGATATTTTTAATTTGTTCTTTTTCTAAATTTTTTAAGTTGCAAAGCCAATTCATTGATCTCCTCCCTCTTGATTTTATTGCTATAGGCAGGATATAAATTTTCCCCTTCGTACTGCTTTAGCTGTATCCCATAAATTTTGATACATTGTTTCTTCATTGTCATTCTCTTTAATGAAATCTGTAATTATATCTATGATTTCTTTTTTTGACCCACCAGTTTTGAAGAATTAGATTATTTAGTTTCCAATTAATTTTAAATTTGCCTTTCCTTGGACTCATTAATTATAAATTTTATCACATTACGATCTGAAAAAGTTGCATTTATAATTTCGACTTTTCTACAATTGTTTACAATATTTTTATGCCCTAGTACATGGTCAATCCAGAGCAGGGTAAGCTGGTGAAGGTCTTTGAGTAAGGAGGCTAGTAGAGAGTGAAATCCAAGAAAAGAGTCACTCAAAGGAGGAGAGGGTGAATTCCAAGAAGAAAGTCACTCCAAATCGAAAGTCGGCTTTAAGAAGAAGGTAGGCTCAAAGAAGAAAGTAGGCCTCAGGAGTCACCTTCAGCTCCAATCATTGTCTTGGGTGATTGGATAGCTTCTTTCCCTTCATGTCTTCTGAAGATAGTTTAATTCTGATTATAGGTTAACAATTCTTGGCTGAGCCAAGGACTGGAACAATATTAATTAGATAGGCTAATTTCTTTTCTACCCTTTTGTATCTCTACTTTATAAATAAAAGTTTTATAAATTTCATATATTTAGCCAAACCATTAATTTTAACACTTACACCTACTAGTATGGTCTTATTATATATTTCCTTCTTTAGAAATCTAATTGCTATAAAATTTGGTGCATAAATATTTAGTAATGATATTTCTTCATTGTGTATAGTTCCTTTTACCAAAATGTAATTTCCTTCCTTATCTCTTTTAATCAGATCAATTTCTACTTTGGCTTTGTCTGGTATCATGATTGCTACTCCTGCTTTTTTATTTTTATGATGCATGATAAATTATGTTCTAGCCTCTTACCTTGAATATGTGTGGGTCACCCTGCCTCAAATGTGTTTCTTGTAAACAATATATAGTAGGATTCTGGTTTTTAATCCATTCTGCTATCCACTTCCATTTAATGGGCAAGTTCATCCCATTCACATTCAGCATTGATTACTACCTGTGTATTGCCCTTCACCCTATTATCCCCTATAAATTCTGCTCTATTCCCATTCTCTCTGTTCCTCCTCACAAGTATTTTGCATTTTGTCAACCCCCGTACTTTTCTCTCGCTCCAATTACCTCTCTCTTCTTTTATCTTATTGCCCTTCTACTTCTCTGTAGGGCAAGATAAAATTCTATATCCCACTCAGTAGGGTAAGATAGAATTCCATGCTCCACTGAGTATACTCATTTTTCCCTCTCTGAGCTAGTTAAAATGAGAATAAAGTTTAAGCATTGCCCATCACCACCCTTATCCTCCCCTCTCTATAACTATTTTTCATGCCACTATGTTATATAATTTACCCCCTTCTATCTTTCCCTTTCCTTTTCTCTCAGTGAAACCCTCTCTTTCAGCCTTTGATTATTTTTGCATATCATATCATAAATATCATATTATATATACATATCATTCCATAAAATCACATTCACATACACATCTTATCATATATCATCATATTATAATCGGCTTACTTTCTTTCTTACTTTTTCTGAATAAATTCTTTCTAACTTCTCTACAACTAAGAGCAGTTTTTGAGAATTACAGAAATCCTCTTTCCTTGTAGAAATATAAACATTTTAACCTTAATGAGTTCCTTAAAATTTTTCTTTCTTATTACCTTTGTGGGCTTCTCTTGCGTCTTGTGTATTGACTTCAGATTTTTTTATTAGGTCTAGGTTATTCCTCAGGAATGCTTGGAAATCTTCTATCTTATTGAATGACCATTTTTACCCTAAAAGAATATACTCAGTTTTGCTGGAGAGGTGACTCTCATTTGAAAACCCAAATCTTTTGCCTTCCTGAATATCCTATTCCATGCCTTTGATCCTTTAATGTAGAAGCTTCTAGGTTCTGTGTGATACTGATTGTAGCTCCATGGTTTTTGAATGGTTTCTTTCTGGCTATTTGAAGAATTTTCTCCTTAGCCTGATGGCTCTTGAATTTAGCTATTATATTCCTCAAAGTTGTCATTTGAGGATTTCTTTTTGGAGGTGATCTGTGAATTCTTTCAATTTCAATTTTATTTTCTTGTTCGAGGATCTCTGAGCAGTTAGCTTGGATAATTTCTTCTAACATGATGTCCAAGGTTTTTTTCTTGATCATAGCTTTCAGGTAGTCCAATAATTCTCAAACTGTCTCTCCTAGATCTAATTTTAAGTCAGTTTTTTCCAATAAGTTATTTCATGTTTTCCATTGGTTTTTTTCATTCCTTTTCATGAAATCATTATTTTCTAGATGGTCAATTCTGATTTTTAAGAATTGGTTTTCCATTGTCAGTTTTTGTTTCTCCTTTTTCAGTTGGCCTATTTCTCCTTGCATCTCTTTCATTTCTCCTTGTATCATTTACCTTTCTTTTTGCATCACTTTCATTTCTCTTCCCCACTTTCCCTCTGCCTCTCTTAATTGGTTTCTGAAGTCTTTTTTTAGCTCTTCCAGAACTTGTGTCACATGCACATTTTTCTTTTGGATTTTGCATATGTTTCCTTTGCTTCCACTATACCCTTCTGTGTCTGTTCTTTGCTCTTAGTCTCCTTAAAAATTATTTAAAGTTAGCTGTTTTTGTTGTTGTAGTAGTTTGCTCATTTTCCCTTTTTTTTAGATTTAAATATTTTATTTTTTTAGAAAAATTTTCATTGGTTACATGATTCATGTTTTTACTTTCCCCTTCATCCCCACTTCAGCCCCTCCATATCCAATGCACATTTCCACTGGTTTTAGTATGTGTCATCAATCAAGACTTATTTACATATTATTGATAGTTGCATTGGTGTTCATTTTTCCTATTTATTTATAAGGAGACTTTGTTTTCTGGGAAGTTGGGGTAGCCTTTCAAACTTCAGTCTTTGCTTTATGTCAATATTCTCAGCTTATTTTCTGGTTCTGAGGAATGAATGCTCTGGGAGCCCCCTCCAATTGCTGATTCAGTGGATCTTTGAGAGGCTGATGGCTTAAGGACTTGCCTCGGGCTTGAGTGTAAGCTTTTGATCTTACTCTGGCCTTGATTAGGTCTGGGTTGATCAAATTCTAGCCCGAGGTTTAGACTCAAGTTTTTGGTCTTGCTTGGTACTTGATCCAATCAGGAACACTCTTGATTGCCCTCTCTTAGAATTCTGCCATGAGCTTTAGGTAGAAAGATTAGTACTTAGTACTATCAGCTACCCCAAACTGTGTACTATGCCCTTATTCCAAGCATAGACTGGAAATCCTGTCTTTGCTCTATGTCCCTATGGATCAGCCCACTTCAGCCCAGACTACCCTGGACTGGGACATCGGACTTCTACACAGGTTTGAAATTTCAAGTGGTGTGGTTTGGTTTGTACCACTATTTGCCCAGGCAGGATCTCAGAGTCTGAATGTTGGCTTGGCCTAAGATTTTGAACCTTGGACTTCAGATGGAGGGGAGAATTGGGGGAATAAAGCAAGGCTTGCTTTTGGCTTGCTATTCCCTCCTTGCTACAGCCTTTTACTGAGTTTGCTCTCCTCTCACTCCAGTTCCCCAGATGATCTCTGCCTAACTTTTGGGTTTTTCTTTTCTTAAAAATTGTTTCACTCTCTCTCCTTGTTGATTTGACTTCTGTATACATTTTGTATCCATATTTTAATCGTTGTCAGAGAGGATTCCCATGGTAATAACAAGCTGCTGTAGTTTACTCCTCCATCTTGGTTCCACCCCCCTCATAAGTCCTGTGCATTCCCTTTGATCCAGCAGTATTACTTCTAGGTTTATAATTCAAAAAGATCAATGAAAAGGGAGAAGTATCTATATGTACAAAAATACTTATAGGAAATCTATTTTTGTAAATTGAGGGGATGTCCATCAATTGGAAAATGATTTTAAAAATTGTGGTATATGATTGTGATAGAATAATATTATGCTATTAGAAATGATGAGCAGGTTGCTTTCAGAAAAACCTGAATAGACATATTTATTGATGCAAAGTGAAATGAGAAGAACCAAGAGAGCATTGTATGCAATAACAGCAATATTGTAGTGTCAATCAACTATGAAAGACTTAGCTATTCTGATCCAGATGATGACTAAAGATGATTTAAAAAGGCCTGTGATAAAAAATAATCCACCTCCTTAGGAAGAAATGATGGACTCTGAGCATATGTTGAAGCATATTTTTCCCATTTTCCTTAATTTTCTTGTTTTCTAGTTTTATTTTTTGCAACATGACTAATATGGAAATATATTCTGCATGAAAAAGTAAAATATCATCGTGAGATTGTTTTTTTAATTTTATTTCATAGAAAAATATTTTTCCATGGTTACATGATTCATGTTCTTACTCTCTCCCTCCCAACCCCCTTCCTCATACCCAACACGCATTTCCACTGGTTTCTTCATATTTCATCTATTAAGATCTGTTTCTATATTATTGATAGTTTTACTAAGGTGGTTGTTTAGAGTCTACATCCCAAATCACGTTCACTTCAACCCATGTGTTCAAGCAGTTGTTTTCTTCTCTGTTTCCACTCCTGTAGTTCTTCCTCTGAATAAGGGTAGCTTTCTTTTCCATAAATCCCTCAGAATTGTCCTGGATCATTGCATTGCTGCTAGTACTGAAATCCATTACATTAGATTTTACCACAGTGTATCAGTCTCTGTGCACAATATTCTCCTGGTTCTGATTCTTTCATTCTGCATTAATTCCTGTGGGTCATTCCAGTTCACATGGAATTCCTCCAGTTTACTATTCCTTTGAGCACAATAGTATTCCATCACCAACAGATACCACAATTTTTTCAGCCATTCCCCAATTAAAGGGCATACCCTCATTTTCCAGTTTTTTGCCACCAGAAAGAGAGAGGCTATAAGTATTTTTGTACATCTATTTTCCCCTATGATCTCTTTGGGGCTACAAACGCAGCAATGGTATGCCTGGATCAATGGGCAGGCAATCTTCTAGCACTCTTTGGGCATAGTTCCAAATTGCCATCCAGAATGGTTGGATCAATTCACAACTCCACCAGCAATGCATTAATGTCCCAATTTTGGCACATCCCCTCCAACATTCATTACTCTCCCCTGCTGTCATTTTAGTTAATCTGCTAGGTGTGAGGTGATACCTCAGAGTTGTTTTGATTTGCATTTCTCTAACACTTTCTCATGTGTTTATTGATAATTTTAATTTTTTTATCTGAAAATTGCCTATTCATGTCCCTTGCCCATTTATCTATTTGGGAATGGCTTTATTTTTTGTACAATTGATTTTGCTCCTTGTATATATGAGGAATTAGATCTTTGTCAGAGTTTTTTGTTATAAAGATTTTTTTCTCCACTTTGTTGTTTCCCTTCTGATTTTGCTTGCATTGTTTTTGTTTGTACAAAAGCTTTTTAATTTAATATAATCAAAATTATTTATTTTACATTTTGTAATTTTTTCTAACTTTTGCTTGGTTTTAAAAATCTTTCCTTTCCCAGAGATCTGACAAGTATTCTGTGTTTGCCAAATTTTCTTATAGTTTTCTTATAGATTCCTTCTTTGTAGTCAAGTCATTCACCCACTCTGAATTTAACTTGCTATAGGGTGTGAGATGTTGATCTAAAGCTAATCTCTCCCATATTGTTTTCCAATTTTCCCAGCAGTTTTTGTCAAATAGTAGATTTTTGTCCCAAACATTGGGCTCTTTGGGTTTATCATGCACTGTCTTGCTGATGTCACTTACCCCAAGTCTATTCCACTGATCACCACTCCCTTCTGTCTCTTAGCCAGTACCATATTGTTTTGATGACCTCTGCTTTATAGTATAGTTTAATATCTGGTACTGCTAGGCCACCCTCCTTCACATTTTTTTTCATTATTTCCCTTCATATTCTTGATCTTTTGTTCTTCTAAATGAACTTTGTTATAATTTTTTCTAATTCAGTGAAAAAGTTTTTGGTTCATAGGTATGGCACTAAATAAGTAAATTAATTTGGATAGAATGGTCATTTTTATTATGTTAGCATGTTCCACTCATGATCAATCAATGTTTTTCCAAATGTTTAGATCTCATTTTAATTGTTTGGAAAGTGTTTTGTAGTTGTGTTTATATAATTCCTGTGTTTGTTTTGGTAGATATATTCCTAAGTATTTGTTTCTCTTTCTACCTCTTACTGCTTTGATGTGTTGGAAATATATAGAAATGCTGATGATTTATGTGCATTTATTTTGTATCCTGCAACTTTGCTAAAGTTGTTGATTATTTCTATTAGCTTTTTAGTTGATTCTCTAGGATTTTATAAGTAGACCATCATATCATCTGCAAAGAGTGATAGCTTAGTCTCCTCATTGCCTATTTTGATACCTTCAATTTCTTTTTCTTCTCTAATTGCTACTGCTAGTGTTTCCAGTATAATGTTAAATAATAGAGGTGATAGTGGGCATCCTTGTTTCATTCCTAATCTTATTGGAAAGGCTTCTAATTTATCCCCATTGCATATGATGCTTGTTGATGGTTTTAGATATATACCGTTTATTATTTTTAGGAAAGTTCCTTCTATTCCTATACTTCCTAGTGTTTTCAATAGGAATGGATGTTGTATTAAGTCAAAGGTGTTTTCAGCATCTATTGAGATAATCATGTGATTTTTGTTGGTTTGCTTGTTGATATGGTCAATTATGTGAATGGTTTTCCTGATGTTGAACCATCCTTGCATTCCTGATATAAATCCCACCTGATTGTGATGGATAACCCTCATGATTCTTTGCTGGAGTCTTTTTGCTAGTAGTCTATTTAAGATTTTTGCGTCTATGTTCATTAGGGAGATTGGTCTGTAGTTTTCTTTCTCTGTTTTGGGTCTGCCTGGCTTTGGAATCAGCACCATATTAGTGTCATACATATGTTATATAGTGATATAAATTTTTCCCTTAGAACTGCTTTGGCTGCATCCCATAAGTTTTGGTAAGAAATCTCATCTTTGTCATTGTTTTCAATGCAATTATTAATTGTTTCTATGATTTGTTCTTTAATTCACTTATTTTAGAGAATCATATTATTCAATTTCCAATTAGTTTTTGGTTTACATCTCCTTATATCCTTGCTAATAATTATTTTTATTGCATTATAATCTGATAAGGTTGCATTTATTATTTGTGCTTTTTTGCATTTGTTTGCCATGTTTCTATGCCTTAGTTTACAGTCAATCTTTGTGAATGTTCCATGTGTTGATGAAAAGAAGGTGCATTCTTTTTTGTCCCTATTTATTTTTCACAATATATCTATTAACTCTAATTGTTCTAAGGTTTCATTAAACTCTCTTATCTCTTTCTTATTTATTTTTGGTTTGATTTATCTAGATCTGATAGGAGAAGGTTGAAGTTACCCC
Source organism: Gracilinanus agilis (assembly GCF_016433145.1). Taxonomy (NCBI): domain Eukaryota; kingdom Metazoa; phylum Chordata; class Mammalia; order Didelphimorphia; family Didelphidae; genus Gracilinanus; species Gracilinanus agilis. The sequence continues at coordinate 191,314,949 of NC_058134.1, forward strand.
TAGTATAGTTTTGCTATCTCTTTTGTCCTTTAGCTCTGCTGGCTTCTCCTTTTGAAATCTGGATGCTATACCATTTGGTGCCTACATGTTGAGTACTGATATTTCTTCATTGTATATACCGCCTTTTATCAGGATGTAATTACCTTCCCTATATCTTTTAACCAGATCTCTTTTTACTTTGGCTCTGTCAGAAATCATGATTGCAACTCCTTCCTTCTTTTTCTGAGTTGAAGCCCAGTAGATTTTGCTACAGTCTTTCATTTTTACTCTATGTATGTCTGCCTGTCTCATGTATGTTTCTTGTAGACAATGTATGGTAGGATTTTGGTTTCTACCCCTGCTCCCTACCCTCTCCCTCCCTATTGTTGCTTCTCTCCCCACCAGTCCTTTTGTTACCCTTCTATTTACCTATAAGGGGAGTATCAATTCTCTGCCCCAACAGATCTGATTATTCTTCCCTCTTTAAGTTAATTTCAATGCACTTAACTATTAAGTATTTCCTCTCTCTAACTTCTTTACCCTTCCACTGTATTGATATTCTCCCCTGTTTGCCCCACGTGCTTCTTTATGGAATATAAATTTACTCCATTTTGTCTGTTTTCTCATTTTTCTTAATATTATCTCATTTTCCCCTCTAGTTTTATATATATTTACACACACACACACATACATATACATATTTACATATGAATATATATTGACATTTCATCCTATACAGTTTGTCACTGTTCCCACTAAGTAAGTTTCTTCTAGTTACTCTGTTGATAATAACAATTTTTAATATTTACCAATATCTTCTTTTCTTCTAGGGATACAAATCAATTGAACTTATTGGGTCCCTTAAAGAAAATATCCTCCCCTTTCTCTTAATTACCTTATCGTGATTCTCTTGAGTTCTGTGTTTGGGCAGCAAACTATCTTTTTAAGTCCAGTTTTTCCTTTATGAATGCTTAGAAGTCTTCAATTTTATTGAATGACCATATTTTCCCCTGTAAAAATATAGTCAGTTTTGCTGGATAGTTGATTCTTGGTTTTGGAGCCAGTCCTCTTGCTTTCCAGAATATTGTATTCCATGCCTTTCAATCCTTTGTTGCAGATGCAGCCATATCCTGTGTTATCCTGACTGTGGTTCCCTGGTATCTGAATGACTTCTTCTTAGCAGCTTGCAGTATTTTTTCTTTGGTCTGGTAGTTTTTGAATTTGGCTATAATGTTCCTGGAAGTTGTCAGTTGTGGATTAAATGTAAGAGGTGATCTGTGGATTCTTTCAAATTCCACTTTTCCCTCTTGTTCAAGAATGTCAGGGCAGTTTTCTTGGATAATTTTCTGCCTGTAGGATGATATCCAAACTTTTTCTTTTGTCATGATGTTTCAGTAAACCAGTTATTCTTAAATTGTCTTTTCAAGATGTTCTCCAGATCTTTGGTTGTATCAATGAGGTGTTTCACATTCTCCTCAAATTTTTTATTTTTTTAAATTTTGTTTTATATATTATTGCTGCCTAGTAAAGTCATTTGCTTCTAGTTGAGTTCTATTTTTTAAAAGACTGAATTTCATCCCTGGCTTTTTGGTCGCCCTTCTCCTTCTGGTCTGATTTTCTTTGTAGATCTTTTTTTTTTGGATTCTTTGCTTTGTTTTCAAGCTGGACAATTTTAGCTTTTAGGACTTTATTTTCTTGTTTTAGTTCATATATTTCCTTTTTCAAATTGTCTTCAGCCTCTCTCGGTTGTTTTTTGAGTTCCTGAAGTTCTTGAGTTATTTGAATTTTGAGATTTTCAAAAGCCTGTGTCCAATTCACTTGGAGCTTCCTCCTCTTCTTCTATTTCACTTGCTCTTTTTTTGCCTCCTGGAAACAAGCTGTCAATTGTAGTTTCCTTTGTCTTTTGCTCTTGTTTACTCATATTTTTTCCTTCTCTGTTCTACTAGTTTAATCAGATGTATTTAATGATCTTTGATGAAAGATCTTCCCCCAGCTGGCAATGGAGTTTTGTAGTTATGTTCTCTGCAGTCTATGGGGGAGGGGTGTTGGGGTTCCCCTGCTTTCTGAAGACTTCTTGTCTGTCAAATCGATGGGTTTAAGCCTGGTTTAGTCTGTATTGCTTAATTTGCCCTGAGGCTAAAACCTCTGGAGAAGAAAAAAAAAAGGGAGGTGGGGGACAAGATGGAATGTTTTCACTGAGCTGTCCAGCAGTAGGGTCCCTCTTATCTGTCCTGCTCTTGGACCTGATTTTCTTTCCTCTTGAAGCCCTTTGTTCTCTATCTCAGTGTGGTAAAGCAAGTCGGTCTGAAGTTTTACTCCATCTAAGCCGCCATCTTCCAAGCATTTTTGCTGTGTTTCTCTGGCTTTCTCCTCTAGCCACTTCCCTGATGACTTTGTTCAACTCCCCAAGTCCAGGACCAGCAAGGCCCTCTCTCTGGGCTGGTGTGTCAGCCCAACTGGAGATTTCAGGGACCACTGGAGACTCTTCTTGCTGCCTAGTGGGGTAGGGGTCCTGGCATTCCCCTTCTGTACCCTCAAACTCAACAGTTCAAGAATTCAAGCCTTTTTCTTGTAGTACCTCTTGAGCTGCCCAGCAGTAGGATCCCCCTCCTCTGTCCTGTCTTCTTTCTTCTGGAAGTGTTTGTTTTCTATCTCAGTGTTGAAAAGGTGTGGAGGTTTTAAGATTTGCTCTTTCTAAGCCGCCATCTTCCCAGAATTGAGATTGTTTTAATAAAGAGAAAAAAGTTGAGCTCTAAGTTTTGGAGTGCAGGAAGGAAAGAAAAGAAAGAGAAAGACTAAAGAGAAACACTGAATAAGTGACAGTCAGTGACCAATCAATGCAATTGTTGCCTTATAAGCAAACTGAAAACCTAAAGTAATTCTAGATCTCAAAACACATACCAAGAGAAGGAAGACTGAAATAAGATACCCTATAATTTACAACAAAGATGTAATAAGGAAGAGGAAGCCCCTTTCCAATAAAGAAGAATGAAATATGGAGGGAAATTAGGGCACTATTTTTATTGTGGAATTTAGGAATTGAGAAGTAGGAAATTCTCATTAGCTTGGTGACCAAATGTCCCAAAAAAGACATAGTAGATTCTTGAGATGGGTTGTGAAAGTAATATATAACCCAAGAGTAAGATGTAGAAAACTACTCATTTGTTTGTATGGGGAACTAGTGGGAAGTAGATTTTTATTTATATCTCTCCCAAACAGTCTCTGACACTATGTGTGTCTTTCATGCAAGAAGATCTGGCACAAATTCTACCTCTTACCGACATAACCAACATCACCTCAGGATGCTGTCCACAAATTAAAAGTCAACTGTCTCTGTCTCTGTCTCTCTGGCTCTGTGTGTGTGTGTGAGTTTTGTGTGTGTGTGTGTGTGTGTGTGTGTGTGTGTGTGTGTGTGTGTATCTCTGTTTCTCTTTCTGTCTCTGTCTCTCTCTGTTTCTCTCTCTGTCTCTGTCTCTCTTTCTCTCTCTCTCTCTCTCTCTTTCTCTCCTTCTTCTCCCTCCTTCCTTCACTCCCTCCCTCCCTCTCTTCTCTCTTTTCTTCCCCCAAATATCCAAGACTTTTTTGGAAACTTAATTACAAAAGGCAGAATTTGACCCAGGTATTTTTTCATTGCATCTGAAGCACACAAGACTTCATATCCTATCCAGTGATGGTGAACTTTATGGAGACCTTAGAGACTAAGTGCTCAAATTGCAACCCTTGTGCCGCATGTGAGCCTCTCACCTTACTCCAGGCAAGGAAGGGAGGAAGCTCTCCCATTGGGCTGCTGGGCAGAGGGGTGGGTGATGTGAGAAATGTCCTTAGACATGCATGGAGAGGGGGAAGGGAGCAGCCCCCTCTGGCATATTCCAGCATCCATGCCACAGGTTTGCCAACACGGTCTTCTACTATGCTGTCTTCCCTTATATAGACAGGAATTAAAGAAAAAAATGAGTTAGGTCAAGGGCAAAGACACTGAAAGAAATAAGGATTACCTGGTCTCTGATCACGTAAACTGATCTTAATAAATGAGAATTTTGCAGTGCTTCAAATGCTTTCTGAAAGATCAAAAGATCACCAAAGATTTGCCTGAACTAGCTAAACTCCTTCCCTTAAAAATGTACTGCTGTCAGTGAATCAACTGGCCAAGTTCTTGATTTGCCTATTCCTCATAGACCACACTCCCATAAAATCTGACTCTAGGCTCGTTTAGAGCTGATAGTATACTTAATAATCCTTATGGCACTACTCAGAAGGGGCTAAATTTAACTTTACAAGCATGAGAAATATTGCTATGTAATAACACAAAATAAAGTCATGGGCTACATGATAGCAGATTTTTTTTGGTTTTGTTTTGTGTTTGTTTATTTTTTTATCTGAGGAAAAACTAAGGCACAGAAGCTTTTGTCTATCCAGGCCTCTTCATCTATTATTTAGAGCAGATAGTAAATAATTGTTTAGAGCTTTGGATCTATATAGGCACATTTAATCCTATCATAGTAGCACTGTTTTGTAAGCACAGGCTATAATCCTTAAATCTAGTAACTCATTTTTTAAGGATGGTAATAGGAAACAACACGAAAGGGTATGATTGGTTCAAAGCTAAATCATTGTCAGAGGCAACTTACTATGATGAAAAGTGAAGTGAATTTAAAATCAGAAGGCATAGGTTCAAATCTCAGGTCTGCCAATGGGCTCTTTGACTCCATAGGCCTCATTTTTCTCATCTATAAAATGAAGGGTGAGACCATATTTTGTATTATGTCCCTTCCAGTTCTAAATCTAATAATCCTGTTATCTCTTTACTATTCCTGAAAGAAAAATGAAACAGATTATTAGCAATGGTTTTGTTATCGCTACTTAATATATAAAGGACAGGCCTTTTTCAGATGGTGAATGTACTAGGGGAGAAAAAACAGGAATGGTATTTTCCAGAGAAAAGCTACCTGAATAGCTGTCAACAGGCCAAGTTACAATAGGTACTTCCTCTTTAGCACCTTTCTCCAACCTTGCTGAGACACAGTTGGGAGTAGGTGACTGGGGAGAAAATTGATTTGAGAAACTATTTTAAATAAAACATTTATCAAATGTTTATACCAAAAAAAAAAACCTGCATCCATTTTTTTCTTCACCAGTGGAAAATGGATTTCCATTTACAAATGTAAATAATTAACATGCTTTTCTAAAAACTGTTCTGTGTTATACTATTTCATCTGCATAAGTACTCTAAAATAGAGGATGAAGTAGGATATTCTTTCTGGCTCATATATATTATTCACTGCTAATAAAACAACATAATTGGGTTTTGAGAGTATCTGAATAGAGTATCTATATGGCTCAGGTGACTCCTAATGGATAGCTATATCGTCATAAGAAATTTCAGTAAATGACTGTCTGAATTTAAAGAAAAGTTACTTCTACATCGATGTGCATGACTGTATTTCATTGTGATAAAGATAAGGGAAATGAGAAAAAAAGATATTAAGCAGATTACTTTCTCTCCCCAACTCATACTGGCACGAGAATGTAAGATACCCAAAGCTTGGCTAACTACTCTTAGCATTTAAGAATATTATGAGGGACTGGGGTATATTTCTGGTAATCATAGTTAACAAATATTTATATAGCTGTACAAAGTTTTCAAAGCACTTTCTATGCTATCTAATTTGATCCCACGTGGTAGATTATATTATTATCCAAAAAGGTAGGTACTATTATTATCTCTATTTTATGGCTGAGGAAACTGAGACTAAGAGAGGTTAACTGATTGGCCCAGGGTCTTAGTGAATAAGTTCATAAGGCAGGATTCAAACTCAGTTGTCCTGACTCCAGATTTTAATATTCCAAGCTTTAAAGCCCTGATGATGGTGCTTCCCCCATTGATTACCAGTTGATATCAAAATTTCAGCCAGACTTAATTAGCTTTTAGAAAGGAATTTTTACCAGGGTTGGTAGGTTGTAGTCCTTTGTACTCCAAGAGGACTAAAATTGCTTCACCGCTGATGTCCTTTGACTCATGTATAAATTGGATTTAAGTGAGGTAGAGTTGCACAAAGTCATCAGCCTCACTCTCTCTTCAGAGACTACAAAATCCATTTGCAAGACAAAAGTCAAGATAACTTTTGATGGCTCAGGATGCAGTGGATGGTCTTGACTTTTTTGATTTCCAACCAAGCTCTAACTCTTCCACAGAACCTGCTTCCACAACTTTCATGACCAATTGGAACACATTCCCTTCCATAAAGTGAAGTCTTCACATGCCTGAAGAAGACCCCTTTCCTGCCCCATAACTCACCAATGGGTTGGGGACCTGTTGGTTACCTTCAACCTGATTCAGCCCATATACTTAGATGGGTTACTGGCTAGGGGCCACTGCACATTATAAGAATAATTAGGAGAACCAGTCAATGAATGTTGATGATAGAGGGGGAGAGAGAGTCTATGTGGTGAGACTCTCTTCTAGCTCTCCCCTACTGCCGAATATGCACTTCCGAGACTTCAAGGGGGTGTTACCCCAGAACTGGATGACCTGGATGGTCATGCTGCCCTACAGGACTTAGGGGCAAGGCTTCCCTATAAAAGGAGGTATGGGGGACCCCAATCCAGTTCTGAATGAGGGAGGGGTTCATGCAAGCCTCCCCCCAAGGTCAGTCAGCTTCTGGGGGGAGGGTCTGGCTCCTAGATGGAGGCAGCCAAACCAAGCTGTGATTCCCCTGTCCCTCTTCTCTCAGGCACTCTGGAACACTATCTGACTAATGAATGTCTTTTATTAATATCAATATAGGGATTGTGGAAAGGGGTGAAGGGCAGAGGGATTTTGGGGTGCCCTCTTCTCTATTTCTATAGGGTCTGTCACTCAGGTGGGAACCTTTGGGGTTCCCTCTCTTAAGGATCTCCCCCCTTGTCCCTTCTCCTTCCGTTTCTATTTCTATCCTTTCCTATAATTGTAAGTTAGACGGGAAAGGGTCTCTCAGCAAGGTAGGGTAATGGGGGAAGGAGCCTAAGAGATCACTCCTAAAATGGAGTCCCAAACTTAGCTGGCTTGATGATTGAAGCCTTGATGGGTGAGAAGCAATGGGATGCCTTTGACCAAGGAATCAAGGTTTCAGTGTCCAAAGAAAGATCCTTAGGAAGCCCTCAGGACTGGATTTGAGCTGAGATGTTCTCCTCCTTCTCTCAGTCCTCCACCGGAACTCCTTCTCCTCCTTCTTCCTCCCGAGAATTATCCAGAATTCTCTCTGGTCCCAACTGTCAGTAACTGTCACCAACAGCCTTCTTCTGGCTCTTTTTGTCCCATGTTATAGCTTCTTGGAGCTGCAAGTAAGAGCTGGGTGACAGGTGGACACCAAAAGGGGAAAGCTTCCCAGAAAAGAGCTTGGCAAACCCTCACATTAGAGGTACTAGTTTTTCCTGAATACCTCATTTGCCCCATTTACTAAAATAGTGTAATAAAAAGTTGTTACAAACAAACCCCTTAGAGTCAGGGGCATGCTTTCCTACAAATAAATATAGGTTCAGGGGGTGGGGGAGAATGGCTTAAAATGTAGGAAGCATAAGTAGCAAAGGGTTAAATCCTAATCCTGGTTGCCTGAAATCCCTTTCACTTTTTGTGAAGTCTACATAAAGTTCCCCTTAGATAAAGTAAACTCTGGACTCCACAAGAGTCCTTAAACTCTCTCCTTAGCACATTTAGTCTTGCCTTGTTTTCTGATACAGATGACTCTCTAAGTACTGACATTCTGGAAACATTGATAAGATGCCAAAGCTGAAAATCTTCAGAATTTGACAATGTCATCCATTGGTCATTGGTCAGAGAGAGAGTCAGAGGCTCTTCTTCTCTATTCTCTCCTCTTCTTACCTCTACCCCCAACTCAAATATTTTTTTCATACAAGTTTGGTTGGAACTACTGGCCGCACATTTGGTTTATATAACTTAACATTGTCTTAATATTTTATGCAAGAGCTATAGAAACTGCGTGTCTCTTTTAACCAAGCTTCCATCACCACATTATGTTCATAGGCTTTGATTCCTTTCAAATGGATCAAGGTCTCCTCTCATCTAATCTGATATTTTTCATTGATTGATTCAGTAGAGGTCTCCAGACCTTTTTCATACCTAGTCTACACCTCTGATCCATTTAACTAAAAAATCTGGAAATTCACTGAAGCAGAGAAATTTAACATCCCTCTTATGAGGGATAAGAAGTCGGTGACATTTTCCAATGGAAATAATATGGCGCTCTAAGTTTTTCCTGCTTATAGATGTTCATAGTAAAGGCATAGATTTAATTTAAGTAGATAGAGAACAATGACCTTGACTTCTCTGCTTCCCATTTTTCTGGTTCAAATTCATGTCTATGCCAAACCAGAAACTGATTTGGGGATTTGCTAAATCCTATAGAATCCTATTGCATGAACAGAGTACTTTAATTTCTACCCCAGAAATAGTGGTAGAGAGAAACTGGCTCTGATTTGGCCATAATGAAAGAGCTATGAGACTATTTTTTAGGTGAATCTTCATCTAATCGCCTCATCCTAGCTAACTAGAGCTAATCTTGTTGGCTGATGTTTCTGTAGAGATGACACTGAGAAACTAATAGGGGAACTTTTTCAGTCAAGCAGAAACCATGAGTAGCTGAATAACACCCCTCCCACACATCAAAGGAAACCCATGACAGGAGCAGAAACAGTGAGAAAGAGCATAAATGACTCAATACCTAGTGGAGGCAGTGCCCAGAAAGTCACTAGCCCCAAAAGAGCAGGTGATCATGTCTCCAGAAGACTTTAATGGCTCTGCAGGATGACAGGTGTGAGTTGTTCCAGCATGTGGCCAGATGTGTACACCCCTCATTCATAATTTCATTGATCATATATTCATGGGAGAATTTTATTCCAGGTTTATTACAGAGGTAAGGGAGAGGGTGGAGGAGACAGGAAGATTGTTGCCATTTTTCTAATTATGTTATTTTATTAAAATATTTGCTTTGAATTAGTTGTATCCTCTGGCTAAGTACAAATAAAGATAACAAACTGGTGAAGCCAGGAGAGTACAAAATTGCTTATATGCAGATCCACAATATTCTTAGAACCTAGGTTTGTTATTCTGGAGGTTTGACATGATAGAGGTCTTGCCAGGGTATTATATTTATTGTTCTAGGGCAATTCACTGCCTATTTTGTTTTTTCAATTGCAAATTAATCATTTAATGAGAAAAAGTATTTATCATGGCTCAGATTTGAACCTCAAAAACAAGTTATTTTTGCTTAAGTTCAATGTTTTGTTATTGGCTAATGAAAACAATTATATGATACATTGTGGTCAATTTGCTTTTCCATTTTTTCATAATATATATATATATATATATACATATATATATTTTATATATACATGCACATATATATATCACTTTCTACAAAGAATCCAATAAGTTAATAATAATTCTAGTCATTATATTTAGGAACAACTGAAGCATAAATCATAAGTTCAGGTTTTTTTTAAAGAATTAATTGAATAAAACTTATCAGTCTCTGGGCTTTTGTTCCAAACATTTGAAAACAATGAATAAGGTAAGTAGATTATTAATTTAGGGCCTGAAATGCTCTTTTCTTTTACATTTTTCAGACATAACAAAAGCCACATGATTTTTTAAAGTTTGAATTTAGGACTCACAAGAAGTCTATTTAGCAGAGTTTAAAAGTGGTAGGATTTTTACCATTCTATTTTTATATTTCTTGTAGTTGACAATTTCATTATAGTACCTGGAAATTGTATGTGTTGGCTTGGAAGCTTTCAGTTTATAGCCCTCATTACAAAACAGACTGCATTTGAAAACAATGTTTGGCACAAAAAATAAGCAAAGACATAGAAAAATATTAAAATCACTGTGGGAGTGACAGCAAAAAATGGAGTGAGACAGATTCTTTTAGACTGATCCTTTATGATCTTTTTCTAGTTATTGAGTATATAAATTTCAATCCCCTCATACAACTGGGGGAATGGGATCATGATTATCACATCACTCAATGCTGTACAACTTTAACATCTAAGCTGATATAAATTCACTCTATGTAAAATGACTTTTAATATTCTCTTCCTTAACATAAGTACTAAATTTTGTATGATTAAAAATTTATTTACTCTCTTTTCCTTAATTTAGATTTTTATTTGCTATTATTGCCATTCCCTTTTAGCCAAGGCAAAAATGTCTCTGCACATTCACTTTAGAGAAAAGGGTGTCATTAGTCCATAATTAGACTTCAATGACCAATTTTTAAAAAATTAAATTAAAAATGAATTTGGTGCAGTCATTTCAGTCTAATGGTTCTGCAGATATATATCATACGGTGTCCTGAGAGAGGAGAATCTATAGAGAACTTGAAGATTTTTCAGGGAAAGGTAGCAAACTGTGTACTAGAGTCAGTGTTGCAGAGACAGAAATCTGCCAAGCCTCAAAACTAGGAAGATGTAAGTTCATATCCTTCCTCTGACACATACAGCCTGTTGACCCTAAACAAATCATTTAAATTGTCAGTCCACTATACAACTTTCAGACTATGGTGCAGAGGTGCTGATCTACTTTGGTAGAGGGAATTTCCTGTACTCTACATTCCCTAAACTAATGAAATGATCATCCCTATCCCTGTAGACTTGAAAAGCTGAAATTTTGCTGATGTTTGCATGATATAATTCATGTATTACTTTATATATTACTTTATTACTAATTTAAATATCAGTGGCCTCGTCAGTTCAAAATCATATAAAACATGTAATGTCTGATATCATTGAGAACTTCCAAAATACCTGCTTTATAGTACTGATCAGTTGAAATGGAGATTGCTGGGGATGGGGAGAGTTTTCAAAGACAATTCATAATTGTACATAAGCATCTCAGGAAGATTCTGTTGTAAGACTGTGAGCAGAAGTTAAATAATCTTTTACCTTTTAATTTTTAATTGCAAATTGATTCAACATTAATGAAATAAATCACTGAATAAATATATAAAAATGAGCTTTTACCCAAACCTCAAAGCCTTTTATAAAAGGCAGAATAAAATGAACAAACAACAATGCTAAAAAAGATTATTTCATTCTGTTTCCTTCCCCTGCTCAAAATACTGACAACTTCAGACCCATTGCCTTTCATTCATTCCTTTCATCTCCCTGCTCCCCTCTATAGTGTGTCCCCACCTTGACTTTGTATGCAGTTCTGTTACTGTTGATGTCACTCTGCATCCAAGTCCATTTTCTTTAGAAAATTGCTATGAAATAATCAGTAGGGTTACAAGATAGTTGAGTTCTGATTATTTTCAGTGACCAAATCCAACCCCAGAGAAATGATTAAATATTTCTGCCTCCTCTCAAAAGAGAGGTGGGTAACTACTGGTGGTGGAGAATAGTACAGGAAGTTACTATGTCACTTGTTTTTATTTATTTTTTCCCTGCTGTTACAAGGGAATATTCAAGGACATAAAGGCAAATTACCATTAAGGGGAAAAAAAGACAATAATTTTGAAATAAATTCTGTAATATTAAGTGTATACAAATGGGTGTAATTTCATGTGACTTTAAAGGACAAAAACCCATCAAAATACAATGCAAAAGCATAGTCCCCCATTCTTAATTCTAGGGGTTCAGATCTGACCTGAAAAAATTATGCTGCCTCCAATTGATTAAATCATTAAAATCTTCAAGAAATCTGCTTAAGTTGATGATAGACTTGGAGAATGTGCTATCAAAATCTAGATACTATAAATACCCTTTTCTTGTTATACATTTCAAATCTTCAACTCTAAAGAGACTATTCTTTCTTTAATACATGTGCTTTACTCCCATCAACACTGATGGGAATTAACAATAGAATGGACCCTTAATCATTTATCTGATATTATAGAAAGACATGAAATGCAGATTTGATTAGAGCCTTAACTGAACAAGATTTTATAAAGATTTGTATCTCTTCAAATATATAGTTGCAGTAATTCAACTATAGACAGCATAATTTTGTGCATATATATGTATTCCTTCCACATATATGAATATATACATATTATTTTAACATCAAAAAATCAGCAATACGCAATATTATTTTAAAATAGCAAATGTATGTGAAGAGATAATTTACAAAAGTAAAGGCATGCATGCATGATTCATTCAATATTCATTTGCAATTTACTTGGCATATATTGGGTAAAAATAAATATTGGATATTAAAACAAATGTATTTTTATCCATTTAGTAAGTGTTGTGAGAAAATTGTTTTCATTTCTTTTAACTGGGGTTGAGAGTGTTATGTATTGCATACTTTTAGAAATCCTCACTATAGCCATATGATATAAATCTGAAATGATTTCCATTTTCTAGCACAGAAACAGCAACTCACATAGACATTTAATAGAAAAGCCAATGCAAAATTCCCTTTTCTGAAAAAAAAAAGTATTATTTTTGAGATCATTTTTTACTTTTAATTGAAGGGAATATAATCCAAATTTTTCCTTCACTATTCTTGGATTATATTCCCCCCAATCCTATCTATTGGATCCATCTTTGCTCTAGTGCTAGATGTTTCTTTTTAAATTTCTTCACTAGAATCCACATTTTTTCACTGTCAGCATCTATACACTTCCTTTTTGACATTGGACTCTCATGTTTTACAGGATGAACTTTTTTTTTTAACGCTTTTTGATATCTACATTTTTCCGTCACAGACATTTCCAAAGACATCTCTCCATTACCCGACTCTCAGGCAGTCATTTCTTACAAAAAAAGAACAAAAAGTGGGAGGAGGGAAGAGGAAAGGTTGGTGAAACTAACCAATATATATACAAAGACTCAAAAAATATGTATCATTCCACAGTCAGAATCCCCAAATCTGCAAAGAAACAGGGGAAGAGACCTAAACATATTTCTTCTTTTAGACCAAGGTTAGTCATTCTGATTCACATTACTCTATATCAATTGTTTTACTATTGTTCTTTCTTTTTCATTGTTGTAATTACTGTATATGTTATTCTTCCTGGTTCAAGTTACTTCACTTCGCATCAGTTTATAGAAAGCTTCCTCAGCTTCTCTGTATTCATCATGTTAATTATTTCTTAAAATATAGTGCTATTTGATTATTCATGTGCATTTTCTCATTTTAGTAAGAATAAGTTGTTCATAGAGAAGATATTCAATTTTGTGTAATCAAAATTATCTATTTTATCTTTTTAAATAACCTCTATCTCCTTGATACTTTCTATAGTAAACATACCCTAGCCATAGTTATAAAAATATCTGATTTGATGCTCTTTTAATTATTTTATAATCAGATCATGTATTCATTTTGATTTTATTTTCAAATGGCATGTTATTGATCAAAGCTTAATTTGTGTAATATTGTTATTTAGTTTTCCTACCAATTTGCGTCATTTCGGTTTAGAGTTTATTGAACACAGGATTATTGAGTTCACTTATGAGATGTCTAGATTGGGCGTTTGATTTATTTTTATATTTTAGGCAATAATTAATTGTTTTGATTATTATAGATTTATAGTACAGTCGGTAATAGTTTTTAGGAAAACTATTCTCCCTTCATTTGTATATACTGTTAAATGTTTTTGATATATATGTTCTTCTTTTCCTCTGAAAGAATTTTGGTAAGTGTAGGGGGACATACCTGTGGAAAGTAGTTTTTTTCAGCTGAGTATTGAAGAAAAGCAGGAAAATTAAGAGTTATAGCATTGCAGATATGGGAAAGAGCCAGGGCAAAGTTTCCAAGATTAAAGAAAGATTTTCTAGAGTGAGAAATAGCAAGTAGAACAGCATGTGAGAGCACACATTGCATGAAAGAAATGAAATATAAGAAGACTGTAAAAGTAGGAAGGACCCAAGTTGAGAAGGCCATTATCCATCTAACAGATTATATACTTATTTGATGTTCAGGTAATATGGTCACGCTTGATTCAGATAAATCCCTTTCATAAGTAAGTGAACTGAAGTGGAGAGGGACTTCAGGCAGAGAGAGCTATTAGAAGGCTTTTCTAATATTAAAGGTAAGCAATCATGAGGCCCTGTACTCAAGTGATGGTTATGGGTTTGGGGAGAAGGGAACATACATGAGAGGTGTAGAAAGAAAAACATGATTCCCTATTTAGCTCTTTGTCCTTGATAGGAAGGCTCCTATGATCCATAGTCACCAGAAGACTTTTCTGAATGCATGAACCCCCTCTCTAGTGTCTGTACAAGACTGTAGCCATCTGTTTGAGTAGGTTTGGGTAAATAAAATGAAATTATTGTAGATTCTTCTTGCATTTCCCTACTCATCTTGGTGCTGGTTTCCATAATTTCTGTTAAAGTTATGAGAGAACTGAGCTATTCTACTTCTATTAATTCATCATCTTGAGGAGAGTATATATTTTGTAATTCTTTTACTTAGGTCTTCCCTTTCTATTATTTTCTCCTGGATTTCCAATATAGAAATATCATAGATGTATATGATTTATTTGTAACCAGTTACTTCAGTAAAGCAATTATCTCTTTTAGATTCTTTGCTTAGGATAATTATTGACCTCTCTGGTCCTCATTTTCCTCATGTGTATAAGAATTTGAGAGTAGAGATTGTCTAGTTGAATGTTATACCTTGGGAAATATGGCAAAATAGGATATGAGAGTGCGTTGATCGACAAATTCCTCCACAAATAACCAAAAATAATGCCTCAGAGTCCATGTTAAAACAGCAGAAATAGTTGAAAGTTGGGAGGTAGAGTGAAACACTTTAGCCCCAAGACAGTTTGGAAAGAATGTCTGGGTGGTGGTCTCACCTGATTGAAGCAGAAAGATGTCCCAGCAAATACCACAGAATCAATAATCAACAGACAACCATGAGGGCAGCTGCTCTACAGGGGCAAATATCACCCAAATCAACAAATTACAAACCCTGGGAGCAGCTGTGTGGATAGCAATTCCAGAGGTTTCCAACCAAAGACTGTGTGGGGGTTGGTTAGTGACCAGGAAAAAACACTGGGGACCAGGCACACTGACCAGACACCATTCTATTAATGGCTGTGGTTCTGGAGAAGGAATGAGAAATGAGCAGGTCTAAGTGAGTGTCATTGCTGGGAGGCTAGGGCTGTGGTCACTCCCAGGAGAGCTGAGTCCCTTATTTTGTGTCCAAGGGGGAGAAGCAAAATGACACTTGAAAACAACTAGCAACCACAGGGAGTAGCACTCCTTGGGGGCACCAGTCCAGGCTCCAGGGCATAGAGCACCTGAGATCATTTATAGACTAGGAAGTGAGCTAGGGGAACAGGAACCACAACTGACCCTGAATTGTAGGAATTGGAAAAACAAATAGGGTTCAGGAAATGGCAGTTTGGGAAGCCTAATATCTGAGACATTATTTCTCACTCTATGGGAAAAGAGTCTGACTCTACAATAAAGCTAACAATTAAGCCTATTGGCTGCTATTTTTTGATGAGTAAGCAAAAGAAAAAGAACCCGACCATAAGTAATTTCTAAAATATATTTTTTTAAAAAGCTAAATAGTCACAAGTCCAAAAAGAGTTTTTTTGGAAGAGCTTTAAAAACCCTTTAAAAATGAAATGGAAGAGGTTGAAAAAAATAGGAAAAATAAGAGTAATGTAAAAAAATCAAGAAAATTATGGGGAAAGGGTCAAACAATTAGAAACAAGAGATCCAAAAATTCACTAAAAATAATTCATTAAAAATTAGAATTGGGCAAGATGAAGCTAATAACTTATTAAGACAACAAGAAATATTTTAATAAAATTTTTAAAAAATGAAAAAGTAGAAAAGAATATAAAACACCTTATTAGAAGTTATTTTTCCAAATTATATGCCAAAGATTTTTAAATGTAAGTGAAATTGAAGAATAGTTACAAAATAAATAAACTGCCCAGACTATCAGAGGGGGAAGTAGAATATCTAAATAAACCTATTTTAGAAAAAGAAATTGAACAGGTCACCAATGAACCTCCTACCAAAAAAGGGCATGAGGACCAAATTAATTTATAAGTGCTTTCTACCAAAGATATAAAGATCAAATAATTTCAATATTAAATAAATATTTTAAATAATAAGTAAAAAAGTAGTCCTACCAACTCCTTTTTTGAAACAAATATTGTGCTGATAACTAAACTAAGAAGAGCAAAATCAGAGAAAGTAAATTATAGACCAATTTCATTAATGAATATGAAAGGGAAAATACTAAATAAATACTAGCTAGGAGACTAGAAATATATCACAAATATCATACACTATGGTCAATCGGGATTTATACCAGGAATTTTGGGATGGTTTACTATTAGGAAATTTATTAACAGTATTGCTTAGATTAATAACAAAATAATACAAATCATATGATTAAATAAATAAATGCAGAAAAAGCTTTTGACAAAATACAATACTCTAACACTGGAAAGCACAGACATAAATGAATTTTTCTTAAAATAATGAGAAGAATCTACCTAAAAACCATCATCAATTATTATTTGTAATGGGATAAACTCAAAGCCTTCCCAATAAGATCAGAAGTGAAACAAGAATGTCCATTTTTACCAATATTATTTGATATTTTATTCAAAATACTAGCAATATCATTCATTACAGAAAGATTTACTGAATGTTCTAACAAATAGGAAGCAGCAATTAAATATAGCAAATATAGCTAAGTCCCCTCATCTTTTCATTTTTGTCTTGACATCCAGGATCACTCTCACCAAACATAGACAATCCACATCATCCAGGACCATTGCTAAAAGAAAAAGTTCAATTAAAGTGACTACACTTAAAACAAGGACCACCATTTCAGAGTAAGTATTGAAAAAACAATTATATTGAGCATTTCTTTTTTAAAATCAAACTAAATTTATGAAAAATTTATTTTGTTCTATTGTAATAAAATTGTATTGTAATAAAAATTTATTTTGTTCTATTGTAATAAAATTGCAAAAAAATATGCTACATTCTTGGAATTGACAGAATGAATCAAGTTATTTATTATTTTGTTTTGGTATGACTTTTCTGACAGAATGATATGATAGAGCACAATGTAGTAGCCTTAGTTTTGCATTTGACATTTGCAATAAGATCATGAAGTTGGTCATTGTTATAAAAATGAAATTGTTGTATGGATATTTCTAATGACCTCTTTTAATATCTTTACATTAAAATAATTTTCTTTTCAAGCACCTACTGATAATAGGCAAGAGAATAACTGAAATGGGACAGGATTATTTGATGAGTTTATCAGAGTGATAATTGTTATTTAAATTAAGACCTTTGTCCCTACTTAACATCATAGGGAAGCAATATCCAATCTAGAAATTAAGATATGCTCAAATTCTGCTTTTGAAGTCATATGGATACTAGCTATATGATCCTTGGCAAGTCATGACGTCACAGTACTCAAGAAATTCTCAAAAATATAAAGTATAGAATAGCCACTGAAGTGGATTGGTAGAGTTTTCAAAGTAGGAGTTATTTATAACAATGAAATCATAGTCCAGAACAAAAGAAAATATAACCTTATTGCGATAAGGACTCAGATAATTAATATGTGCAAAATAAGAAGAGATAGGTTATAGATAGAAAATAGATACAGACATGTCATTTATTAATTAATTACTGTATGATACATAATGCATGCCAGAGAAGTAAAAACTAAAACAATGGTGTTTCTTAGCTTAATTCATCAAAATTTAATCTGGGGAAAAGGGGAACTGAGAGCAAGAGACTATAAGAAAGAGATTTCTTCACCCCAAAAGTGAAAGAAGAAGTACCATTGAAGAATATTCCTATGAAGAGGAGCTATTAGCCTGGGATAGGATTCAAAGATTTCTCTGGATTTATTCTGATAAAAATTGGTGCAATGGGAGGCTAGCTTTTTTGAGAAATAATGTGTCACCACTGGAAGTTGTTCTACACCAGAAAGAGGAGTGTATGAGTTATTTCCTAAATCACCTTGCACCCAGATTTTTTTAAAAAGAGAAAAGGAGTGGTGGAATGGCTGAATATAGTGACTAAGCATATCAACATAAGAGGAAGGGAGCCTAAATTGATGATTTGAGACATAAGTTAACTCATTAAACTCATTAAAAATCATGATATTTTCCTTTCTGTCACTGTGTTCCCTTATTATTTCATATTTCTAAAAGGGAAGCATAATAGTCACAAAGGCATTTGTACAGAAAGAAAATAAAAAGTTCAGATATTGTACTTTGGAAGTTTTAACCACATGAGAGACAATGAGAGTAGAGAAGGAATAAGTATGACCATGACAAGACAGAGTAAAACTTCTTAGAAAAGAACAGAGTAAAATAAAAGTTTCTCAAATTAAAAGGTTGGATGGGGAAAGATTTTGTCCTATTTACATAACTAGGGGAGAGAGAAGAAATAAAAGGGTCTAATATATAACTAAATAAATAAAATAAAAAGTAATGAGTTTTAACTAGATGCTATTTATCATTTTGAGAATTTTCCATTATTCTTTAGTGTTAGAAATAGGTGTTGTATTTTGTCAAAATCTTTTTCTGTATTTATTGAAATAATCTGTTGGTTTCTGTTGTTTTTGTTATTGATGTGGTCAATTATGCTCATAGTTTTCCTAATATTGAACCACCCCTGCAATCTGAACATAAAAATCAACTTGTTACAATGTATAATTCTTGTGATATATCACTATAATATCCTGCTAGTATTCTATTTAAATTTTCGCATCAATATACATTAGGGAAATTAGTCTATAGTTTCCTTTCTCCTTTTTTTCTCTTTCTGGCTTAGCTATCAACATCATGCTTGTGTTTTCATATTTAAATGTCTTGTGTATGAATTAATAGATTGACAGCTTGATATTTCATGCATTTTTGTAGTAATTTTCAAATGAATTTCCCTAAAATTTCCTCTTTAAGGAATTTTTCTTGCTATTTAGCCATTCTTAATTTTATTTCTGTTATCTCATGAATCTCTCCAACTGTCTAGTGAAGCCTACTGATTTCTTCCATGGCAACCTTTCATCTTCTCTGCTAGGTTAAAACTTATAATGACTCCAACCAAATGCCTTACCTCTATTGTTTTCCCTTCTCTTTCATACCCCCCAATCTTAAAAGATGAAAGAAATTTATACTTTCTGCCATTATAGGTTAGATGGAAAAGCATTTTAGTTCCACACTTTATCTTGCTTCTCTAGTGACTTCCCATTATTCTATCCTTTCTGGAAAAAAAAAAAGTTTCACTTCTAGGGTAGTGTGCAATGGAATACTAATTCATCTCCTCCTCCTTTACTTCCCATTAGTAAGATTCTTCAATTTGTAAACCATAATTTTATTTTTGTTCTTTGAAGAATTCTCTTTGTTCTTTTTTAATCTCCAGGCAATTTCTTTTACTTTAAAATAACATGTTACCTGTAAACATGAAAGATTTTATTTCATAGTTTAGTCTATTCTTAATAATTGTACTTATTTATATTGCTTTTTATTTTTTTATCTGGAGTATCTGCAAAGTGAATGCTTTGCTTATATAGAGTTCAAATTCCTCTGATATGTAAAATCTTTTTATTTTTAAGTTCTACATTTTTGTAAAATTTACATTTTATTGGAGAGAGTCTCAACTTGAACTCCCTTTATTTTGGAATATTAGCTTCCTTTATTTTCTCTGATTTCTAATAACATTGGAGTAATCCTGAGTTATTCAATTAGAAACTCTTTCATATGAGAAGGCTTTTTTTGTGGTTTCATACGAAGTTCTCAGTGTGGCATTTAATATATGAAATTTAAACATTACAGGCATTTAAGCTTCCAATATGAAGCTTTTCTCTTGTGTAAATGTATTTATTCATTCAATTAGTATTTTGTTTAGTGCATTCCCAAGTTATTAGCAGCTTTCTTATAATATATTCTTCCACATGAGATCCAAGTTACATAATGCAGTATATTCTCTGGGTGACTTATGATCTTTAAGTTATAACTGTGCATTCTTTATTCAAAATTTTTCACTTTGACTTACATAGAATTCATATGTTCATTGAATGTTGTTGGAGGTATTTTTTTCTTTTCTTCTGCCTGATTTTGATATTTGGGCATTCTCTTTCTAGAGAAAATGTTAGGAAATAAAATAAGTCCCATTTAATCTTCTAGTCCTTTTTTTTTTCCCTAGGGCGATAAAGCAGCTTTGACCTGGCACATTTTAAGTTACACCAATACAATCCGTCACATATACTAATTCTACTTCTTTCCATTTTGTGCCTATTCTGGAAGGTGTGAAGTGGTTGAAACTTTGTGTTTTTTGTTTGTTTTTTCATGTGAGTACTTGGCAGAAGTTCCCAAATGCCTGATTCTTAGACAGAAGTCTATTTAGGGTATGAGTATTTTAGAATATAGAGATTCTTTTCCTTTTTCCCTGATCACCTTGGGAAATAAATCTAATAATGGTATTGCCGAGTCTGAAGGTTGGACTTTCTTTAGGAAATTTCAGCATTACTTTAATGACCCTATGTTTCTTCTAAAATAAAAAATGTATCTTTAAACACAGACATAGTTCACATAGACTTCACATATTATGTGATGTCGAACTAAGGAACCCCATGGATTCTGAAGAACTAAAATTGAACATCACCCAAGAAACAAATGTATTGTGGTTATGAATAGAATACAATGTATGGCAAATATGGAATTATGCAGAAGAAATTATATAATGATTTTAATTGAAAAAAATGTATGAATAAAAAAGAAGATAGGATAGTCATGTGGAAAGAGCAAAGGATAACAATGTACAACCATTGTGCTCTAATCAGTTTTTTTTTTTGCAAAAGTGTAAAACATAGTCCTAGATTTCCTTCTCAAAGTTCTGGTTTTGCTGTTGTTGCAAAAAAATGAATATTTAAGACTTCCAGGTTAAGATGGTGGCAGATTAGAGGTAGGGCGAATTTCTCTCCTTACCAAAGGATATAGAGTATCTCCAAAAGACAAAAAAAAAAAACCAACAACAACAAAAAAAAAACAAATCCAGATGAAAGAAGGGATCCCAAAATAGGGCACAGTATTGAAGGTACATGGGATTTGGGCACTTCCACGCTATAAGTGGGGGAGGGGAATAGCTCCCATCAAAATGCAAGCAGATCACCCCTCCGGCACCCTACCCATAGTACCAGAGTCAGAGGCTACGCTCTAGAGTTAGAACAAGAGAGGGCACAAAATCTTGCCCCTAGGCAACTAGCTGGCACTACTAGGAACATGCACCTGAGAGCAGCAAGACCTGAGATCCCAGGTGGCTGGAAAACTCAGGCCTTGGACACTGGAGTGGGGCTGAGTGAGGCAGCAACAGCTTCCAGTGCACTCAGACTTAGGGGAAAACCTCAGGTAGAGGAACAAACATGGGCCAAGTTCTGGACTCTGGGCAGCTGGCTAGGAACGTGGGGGCTCAACCCTGAAAACAGCTAGACCAGAGACCTCAGGAGGTTCCCCAGAGAAACCAGGAGACTCACAAAGTAGCCGCAGGCAAACACTGTTCCCTAACTCCATACAAAGAGAATTAGATAGCCTTACTCAGACTTCTAGTGGATAAAGGACAATGATGCCAAGCAAAGCCCAAGAAATAAACAATAAGACAAAGAAAAAAAATCTAACACTTGATAAGTTCTGCACAGAAAAAAAAAAAACAGAAAACAGAGGAGGATAATTAAAGACATCCAAACCTTCCCCAAAAAATGAAAATGGGTCACAAGATCTTGAATATTTCAAATCTGAGATCATGAGAAAGGTGGAAGAGATCTGCCAAGAAAATAATAGTTTAAAAGGCAGAATTTCGCAATTGGAAAGTGAGGTTCAGAAATGAAATTAATTGATAAGCAAATTAAAGACTAGAAATGACCAGCTGGAAGCCTTGAAGAACCAGATAGACCAGACTGAAAAGGAAAACCAAAGGATTTTAGCCGAAAACCAGTCTCTAAAGGCTAGAATTGGGCAATTAGAAGTCAATGGTCTCACAAGACAACAAGAATTAATAAAGCAAAGTCAAAAGACTGACAAAATAGGAAACATGAAATATCTCAATGAGAAGTTAATAGACCAAGAAAACAGGTCTAGAAGAGACAATTTGAGAATCATTGGTCTTCCTGAAAAAGCAGAAATTAATAGAAATTTGGACTCCATACTAAAAGAAATTATTCAGAAGAATAATTAAAAGAAATTAAAACTGCCCTGAAGTTCTACAACAAGAGGGCAATATAGACATTGAAAGGAACCATAGATCACCCTCTACACTAAACCCTGAAAAGCAACCCCCCAGGAATATAATAGCCTAATTCAAGAGCTTCCAAGTAAAAGAAAATAATTTTACAAGAAGCCAGAAAGAGACAATTCAGATATCAAGGAGAACCAATCAGGATCACACAGGATCTGTCAGCCTCCACGCTACAAGACCTCAAGGCTTGGAATATGATATTCAGAAAGGCAGGAGAACTGGGTCTACAACCAAGGATCACCTACTCATCAAAACTGACCATATACGTCCAGGGGAAAGTATGGGCATTCAACAAGATAGAAGATTTCCAAGTACTTGCACAGAAAAGACTAGGACTAAACAGAAAGTTAGATATCCAACCACAAAAAACAAGAGAAACATGAAAAGGTAAATAAGAAACAAAAGGGAAAGAAAGAAAACTCTTATTTTTAAATTTCCTCTTTAAAGGCTTTAGAAAGATAAAATTATTTGTATTCCTATATGGAGAAATGTTATGTGTAATTTTCAAAAACTGTATTCACAATTATAGTAATTAGAAGAATTATTCTTCTAGGGAGAGGTTGGAACACTAAATGTTCTAAGATGAGATGGGATGGGGGAAAAAGAGGGGGGTGGATAGTAGATGACAGCAAGAGATACTTGAATGAATAAGAAAAATAGGATGTTCTATACCACACAAAGAGAGCATGGGAAGAGGAGGGGATGAATACTCTTATAAGGAGGAGAGGAAGTAAGCTTTAAGAGGTAATATTTAAACCTGACTCTCAGTAGAAATAATCCTGAGAAGGAAAAGTAGCTATATCCATTGGGATATAGGATTCTATCTAACCCTACTGAGAAAGTAAGAAGGGATTAACCAAGGGGAACAAGGGAGTGGTGAGGTCAAAAAAGGGAGGGGAAGAGAGGGGGGGAGGGAACTTATTAGGCCTTAAAAATGAAAAGAGGGGAATAATAAAGGAGGGGGTGGAAAGGGAAGTAAATCAAGGGAGGAGACAAGGGAGACTGGTTTAAAACAAACCACTGATTTAAAAGGAAATAGCGTAAGAAAAGGGGTAGAATTAGGAGTGGATACCAAAATGTTGGTGAATATATAACTGATAATTCTAACTCTGAATGTGAATGGGATGAACTCACCCATAAAACAGAAGCAAATAGAGGAGTGGATTAGATACCAAAATCCTACCATATGTTGTCTACAAGAAACACATATGAGGTGGGTGGACATACACAGGTTTAAGGTCAAGGGCTGGAGCAAAATCTTTTGGGCTTCAAATGAGAAAAAGAAGGCAGGAGTGGAGATCATGATTTCTGACAAAGCCAAAGTAAAAATAGATATGATTAGAAAATACAGGGAAGGTAATTACATCCTGATAAAAGGCCATATAGACAATGAGCAAATAACATTGCTCAATATGTACGCACCAAATGGCATAGTATCCAAATTCGTAAAGGAGAAACTGGCAGAGTTAAAGAAGGAAATAGATAGTAAAACCATACTAGTGGGAGATCTAAATATTCCTCTTTCAGATCTAGATAAATCAAACCAAAAATAAATAAGAAAGAGATTAGAGAGATGAATGAAATCCTAGAAAATTTAGATTAATAGATATGTGAAGAATAATAAATAGGGACAAAAAGGAATAAATCTTCTTTAAAGCTGCACATGATACATTCACAAAAATTGACCATGTAATAGGGCATAGAAACATGGCAAACAAATGCAAAAGAGCACAAATAATAAATGTAAACTTCTGAGATCATAATGCAATAAAAATAATAATTAGTAAGGGCACATGGAGAGCCAAAGCAAAATCTAATTGGAAATCAAATAATATGATTCTCCAAAACCAGTTAAAGAAGAAACCATAGAAACAATCAATAATTTCATTGAAGAGAATGACAATGATGAGGCATCCTACCAAACTCTGTGGGATGCAGCTAAGGCAGTACTCAGGGGGAAATTTATATCCTTGAGTGCATATATAACAAATTAGAGAGGGCAAAGATCAATGAACTGGGCATACAAATTAAAAAAGTAGAAAGGGAACAAATTAAAAATCCCCAGCTAAAAACTCAATTAGAGATTACAAAAATTAAAGGGGAAATCAATAAAATCAAAAGTAAAAGAACTATTGATTGAATAAATAAGACTTGAAGCTGGTACTTTGAAAAAACAAACAAAATTGACAAAGTACTGGTCAATCTAATTAAAAAAAGGAAAGAAGAAAACCAAATCATCAGTATCAAAGAAGAAAAGGGAGATCTCAACTCTAATGAAGAGGAAATCAAGGCAATCATTAAAAACTATTTTGCTCAATTAGATGGTAATAAATTTAGTAATCTAGGTGAGATGGATGGATATTTACAAAAATATAAATTGCCTAGATTAACAGTAGAAGAAATAGAATACTTAAATAAGCCCATACCAGAAAAAGAATTTGAACAAGCCATCAAATAATTCCCTAAGAAAAAATCCCCAGGGCCAGATAGATTTACAAGTGAATTCTATCAAACCTTCAAAGAATAATTAATTACAATACTATACAAACTATTTGACATAATAGGCAAAGAAGGAGTTCTACCAAATTCCTTTCATCATACAAATATGGTACTGATTCCAAAGCCAGGTAGATCAAAAACAGAGAATGGAAACTACAGACTAATCTCCTTAATGTACATAGATGCAAAAATTTTAAACAGAATACTAGCAAAAACATTAAACAAGTGATCACGAGGATTATTCATTATGATCAGGTGGAATTTATACCAGGAATGCAAGGATGGTTCAACATCAGGAAAACCATTCACATAATTGACCATATTAACAAGTAAACTATCAAAATCCACATGCTTATCTCAATAGATGCTGAAAACACCTTTGACAAAATACAACATCCATTCCTATTGAAAATACAAGGAAGTATAGGAATAGAAGGACCTTTCCTAAAAATAATAAACAGTACATATCTAAAACCATCAACAAGCATCATATGCAATGGGGATAAATTAGAAGCCTTTCCAATAAAATCAGGAGTGAAACAAGAATGCCCACTATTACCTCTATTATTTAACATTGTACTAGAAACACTAGCAGTAGCAATTAGAGAAGAAAAAGAAATTGAAAGTATCAAAATAGGCAATGAGGAGACTAAGCTATCACTCTTTGCAGATGATATGATGGTCTACTTATAAAATCCTAGAGAATCAACTAAAAAGCTAATAGAAATAATCAACAACTTTAGCAAAGTTGCAGGATACAAAATAAATGCACATAAATCATCAGTATTTCTATATATTTCCAACACATAACAACAGCAAGAGGTAGAAAGAGAAACACCATTTAAAATCACCCTAGACAATATAAAATACTTAGGAATCTATCTACCAAAACAAACACAGCAATTATATGAACACAACCTACAAAACACTTTCCAAAACAACTAAAAAACAACTACAAAACTAGATCTAAACAATTTGAAAAACATTGATTGCTCATGGGTAGGACGAGCTAACATAATAAAAATGACCATTCTACCCAGATTAATTTACCTATTTAATGCCATACCTAGCAAACTACCAAAAAATTTTTTACTGAATTAGAAAAAAACTATAACAAAGTTCATTTAGAAGAACAAAAGATCAAGAATATCAAGGGAAATAATGAAAAATAATGTGAAGGAAGGTGGCCTACAAGTACCAGATATTAAACTATAGTATAAAGCAGTTGTCATCAGAACAATATGGTACTGGCTAAGAGACACAAGGGAGGAACAGTGGAATAGACTTGGGGTAAGTAACTTCAGCAAGATTGTCTATGACAAACCCAAAGAGCCCAATTTCTGTGACAAAAATCCACTATTTGATGAAAACTGTTGGGAAAATTGGAAAACAATATGGGAGGGATTAGGTTTAGATCAACATCTCACACCCTACACCAATATAAATTCAGAATGGGTGAATGACTCAAATATAAAGAAGGCAACTATAAGAATATTAGGTGAACATAGAAAAGTATACCTGTTAGATCTATCAGAAAGGGAAAATTTAAAACCAAGTAAGAGTTAGAAAAAATTACAAAATGTAAAATAAATAATTTTGATTATATTAAATTTAAAAGTTTTGTACAAACAAAAACAATGCAAACAAAATAAGAAGGGAAGCAACAAATTGAGAGAAAATCTTTATAACAAAAAACTCTGATAACAGTCTAATTACTCAAATATACAAGGAACTAAATCAATTGTATAAAAAAATCAAGCCATTCCCCAATTGATAAATGGGCAATGGACACGAATAGGCAATTTTCAGATAAAGAAATCCAAAGTATCAATAAGCACACAAGAAAGTGTTCTAAATCTCTAATAATTAGAGAAATGCAAATCAAAACAACTCTGAGGTACCACCTCACATCTAGCAGATTGGCCAAAATGATAGAAGGGGAGAGTAATGAATGTTGGAGGGGATGTGGCAAAATTGGGACATTAATGCATTGCTGGTTGAGTTGTGAGCTGATCCAGCCATTCTGGAGGGCAATTTGTAACTATGCCCAAAGAGCTCAAAAAGGCCACCTGCCCTTCGATCTAGCCAAAGCATTGCTGGGTTTGTACCCCAAAGAGATCATAGATAAACAGACTTGTATGAAAATAATTATTGCCATACTTTTTGTGGTGGCAAAAAACTGGAAAATGAGGGTATTTCAATTGGGAAATGGCTAAACAAATTGTGGTATATGTTGGTAATGGAATACTATTGTGCTCAAAGGAATAATAAACTGGAGGAATTACATGAGAACTGGAAAGACCTCCAGGAATTGATGCAGAGTAAAAAGAGCAGAGCCAGAACATTGTACACAGAGACTGATACACTGTGGTATAATTGAATATAATGGACTTCTGTACTGGCAGTAATGCAATGACCCAGGACAATTCTGAGGGATTTATGGAAAAGTATGCTACCCACATTAAGAGGAAGAATTGCAGGCATGGAAATACAGAAGAAAAACAACCACTTGAACACATGGGTTGATGCGGACATGGTTAGGGATGTAGGCACTAAACGACCATACCAATGCAACTATCAATAATATGTAAATAAGTCTTGATTGATCACACAAGTTAAAACCAGTGGAAATGCACATTGGATATGTGGGAGGCAAACGGGGCTGAAGGGGAAAGTAAAAACAAGAATCATGTAATCATGGACATTTTTTCTAAAAAAATAAAAAAAAAAAGATCAGAGTATCTGTAGAACCCATTAGTATTGTTAGTAGTATTTACTAGAAGCAAGATCAAGTACCAGAGCAGCAGTGGCTGATGGCAGCCTCTGCATTGGTTGTTGAGAGACAAAGAGAGGAAAACCTAAAGACAAGGAGAAAACTGGCAGGTAGGTAGTACAGTAAATAGAGTACTGGACCTGGATTCAAGAAGACCTGAGTTCTGATCCAGCCTCAGACACTAGTCTTGGATAAATCATTAAACCTCTGCTTCTATTTCTTCTTGTCATGAGGATAATAATAGCACTTATATCTCACAAGGTTTTTTTCAGGAGCAAATCTTTTAGCAATTATAAATGTAATACCTGATACATAGTAAGGACTGTGGGAGCCTCAAGAACTAACAATGATACCTTTTCCTGAAGCACCAGTAGGTGAAAAATTGGGTGGCCAATAAAGTTGAATAGCATATATTTTTGTAGTCAAAATACTTTAATAAGCATTTATTAAGTACCTGCTAGTTCTAGGAGCTGTGATAGACATAAAAAGAAAGCAACCCCAGCCTGCAGAGAGCTTACAGTCTAAAAAGAAGATAACATATATCTGATAAGGAAATCTAAAATAAATACAATGCCCATTTCTGGAAAGGTAGATAGAATTAATAACTCAAGGAAATTAAGAAGGCCCTTTTCAGGAGGTGAAACTTGAACTGAGTCTGAAGAAGGATAAAGGGTTTTTATCTGACCATTGCAGGTAAAGAAGAGAGCTTAGACAAAGACAAGCTAGCAAGGGCTATAATGTATGTAGTAAGTAGCACAATAGAGTTCTGTTTGCAATAAATACACCACTCTGTATGATGTGGAGGGTATATGTGGGTAATTAATGTGAAATCAGTCTACAAAGTTAGAATTTAGTGAAATTTAGGTCTTCAAATGTAGGAGGAGCTTGCTTGTAGGAGGGGTAAAAAAATGAATAGACAAACTCTTCTAAACTGTCATATTCTAGTGATATATTGGTCAGTTTTACTGACCTGCTATTTTTCTACTTTATTATTTATTCTTTAGAATGGAGAAAGTTAGTCAAATATTTTGAAAAATGAAGATGGCATAAAAATAAAATAGACCGTGTTCTAAAAGAAAGCAATATCAGTGTGTCATCTTTGCCACTTTGAGAGACTGATTTCAGGGATATAAGTTCAGAGACTATTGTGATAGCAAGAAAGCTTGGTAAAGACCTGAATTAGGATGTGGACTATATAAATGAGGAAAAGGAGACAGATGCCAAATATGGTTGAGGAAGAATAAGGGAAAAGACTTATCAGTTGATTAGATGAGTAAAGAGATGAGAGTAAAGAGATGACTCTGAGCTTATAAATTGTGCAACTGAGATGAGTATAAACTTTTCAAGAGGAAGGAAAGTTTGGAGACAGAAATTAGGAAAGATGATGAATTCAGTTGCTAACATTTTGAGGTTATGATGATAAGAGGACCTCTGGATGGAGATGTCCCGAAAACATTTAAAAATATGAAAGTAGAGCTCTCTAGGCAAGAAAGGTTTGAAAGAATAGGTGAGAAAAACACTGGAATGATGTGGGAGAAGATGGAATAAAATACATAAAACTGTTGTTGATGATGTTGTTCTATTTCTTCTTGACTCCATTTGGGATTTTCTTTGTAAAAATACTGGACTGGCCTGCCATTTTCTTCTTCAATGGATTAAGACAAAAAGAAGTTAAGTGACTTGCCCAGGGTCACACAGCTAGTAAGTATGTCAGGTTGGATTTTAACTTTTCCTGACTCCAGGCCCTGTACTCTATCCATTGAGCCACCTGGCTGCCTCCACACAAGATTATACTAAAGCAAAGAATATGGATGAAGTAATAAAGGAATTTAAATGCGTAGCATAAGATGAGAGGGACACAGGGGTCACTCATGGCAGATAGCCTAGATTTTCTCAATAAAGTAGGAGAAAAAAAACCTATAAATTTGGGAGTATATAGGGAAAGAGAGAGGAAGTTTTGGAATATTCTCTTTCAGAAGACTAATAGGTGATTATGGAAGAAGAAAAGAATTGCTACATACCAATAAGGGCCCAGAGGAGATTGGGTTACAAGAATTTGTAGGGGACCTAGGCAATATTTTGGATGATTTCCTCTCACATGGAAGAAGTAGAGAAGGCAAATAATGGAAGTTGGAAAGGAAAATGGATTGGTATATGAAGGTCTGTAGAATAGGTTGATAAGGAATTCAGGACATCCAAGTGTAGATCATTGTTCAAATCAAGTTCAAGTCTATGAGGTACAAGATTAAATGGATTAGAGGCTACAGAGCTGGACTCAGATATGGGAAGTCCTGGGTTCAAATCTGGCTTCAAATACTTCCTAGCTTTGTGACCTTGGATAAGTCATGTAACTCCCCATTGACTAGCCATTACCACTCTTCTGCCTTGGAACAAATACACAGTATTAATTCTAAGATAGAAGGTATGGGTTTTTTTAAAAAGAGTAAAGAATAATCAAGGTGGTATAGATATGAGTGATAATAAGACTTAAGTTGTTAAACAAATAGAGTAAAGTCATAGTTCTTGGGAGTATAAGAGGCTGATAAATTGGGAAGTCAGTCTTTGAAAAGAAATGACACGAATATTAAAGTTTCCATATGTGAGAACAAGGCAGGAGTTCAGCATGCGAACCAGATACTGAATTCTTTAAGAACTGTCAATAAATAAACAAGCATTTATTAAGTGGTTACAATATTCCGGGTACTAGTAGAGAGAATCACTTAGATCCCAGTAAATTAAAGTAATAGGAATCTGAATTGGGTGATAATAGTTGTATATAGCTAACCTCAAAGAAGAGAGATTATAGATGAGTAATATCAATAATAGGAGGGTCTGAAAGTGTCCTTATGTGGGTTAGATGAAAGGCTAGGATAGACCAGTAGATTGAATTTGAATCTGAGAAAAATTCTAGAACATATTATTAAAGGCATGATTTGAAAACATGTAGAAAAATGGGGCAATAATCACATAGAGTCAATATAGCTTCATCATTCACAGGTTATGTGAAAACAATTTCATTTCCTTTTTTGGAAGTTTTTAAACTGAAAGATCAGATAAATGCAGTATACATTATTTAAACAAGATTCTGAAAAGCATTTGAAAAGTTTCTCATTCTGCTCTTATAGACAAAATGGAAAGATGTGAATAAATAGCTAACACCTTAGCTGGGCATCATATCCTATTCCTCTCAACCTTGCTAATGGAGTCTACTGAGGTTTGTGTATCTCCTGAGCTTCATAATTCTTAGCTTGTGCTAATGATCTGTCAGCTCTAAGTTCAGTAGTAATATGATGAGCCTCCAGAAGTTGGGAGGCCACCAAGTTGCCTACAGAGACACAAACTAGCCCAGATCACAGAACAGGTCAAAATCTCTATACCAGTTAGAGCAGGACCAATCCTCCTCTTAAATATTAGTCTGTGATAGCCTTCATAAGTAGGGATACACTATTTCCCCCCAAAAAAGAACAAAAACAACAGCAAAATTGCTAGTACAAATAGACAGATTCAGTACTGGTTTAAGTGACTAGATATAAAGAATAGTACTTAATGGAAATTTGTCATCCAGAAGGAAGTCTTCAGTGGCATATCTCAGGAATCTCTGCTTGTCCCTGCTCTAACATTTTTATTAGTGACTGAGACAAAAGCCTAAATAATGTGTTCTTAAAATTTGCAGATATTATTAAGTACAGAAAAATAGTCTAACATATTAGTTGACAGAATCAGAATTTAATAGTTCTTTACAGTCTAGAAAATGGACCTAATAATAAATGGAAATTTAATAGGGATAAATACAAAGTCTTATGTTTAAGTTCAGAAAATTGACTTCAGGAAAAGTTCAAGAAGGGAAGTGTTACTAGACAGGAGTTTTTCTGGAAATAGTCTGGGTGTTTTATTGGATTACAAACTGACTGCTACTTAGCAAAGTAGGAATGCAAACCAAAAAGATAATGTGAATTTAAGCTGCATTAAGAGAACTGTAATGACCAGAAACTTGGAGATTTGATACTCCCAATATAGTCTATCCGGGTCAGAGCACATCGGATGTACATATATAGTTCTATATACTGCATTTTAAGATGAACATGGATAAAGTGTAATCTATCCAGGATGGTATGTAATAATAGATAATAAGAATATTAGAATTTATATATTGCTTTAAAGTTTACAAAGTACCTTACATATGTTTCCGTTTGATCCTAATAACAAAGTTTTTAGATAGGTGCTATTATTATCCCCATTTTATAGGAGGGGCTACTTAGTCTGAAAGGTTAAGTAATTTGACCAGGATCACATTGTCAAATGTCTGAGGTAGGATCCAGACTCAGAGGTTCTTGACTTTAAGTCAGGTAATCTATCTACCAGCTACCTCAAGAACCTCACAATCTTCTTTATGAAGATCAACTGAAAGTACTGAGGTCAATTTGCCAGGAAAAGAGAAATGAAGTGTGATATATATAGCAGCTATTTGTATACATTTGAGGAACCATCCTGTGTAAGAAAAGTTAGACTTGCTCTGCTTCTCCCCAGAAAAAATGGGTAGAAACTGAAAGAGGCCAATTGTGCTATCCTTTAAAGTATTGAAAGACTTTATAAGCATTAGGGCTATGCTAAGAAAGAAGGAGCTGCTTCAGGAGTAATGGTTTTTCCCTCACTGAGGGTGTTTTCAAAAAGAAGCTATTTGATCACTTATTAGGTATATTCAGGTGTGGATACGAGGTCCCTTCAACTCTGAGATTATTTCATTTTGGAAAATACAAATAATATATGTATATAGCACTTTGTGGTTTTCCAAGCATTTTATATACAATTCTTCGTTTGATCTTCCCAACAAGTCTGATGGTAGATAGCTGCAGGGATTATTATCCTCATTTTACAGATGACCAAGCAGAGAGTGAGAGGGGAGAGGGAGAAAAGGAGAGAACAAGAGAGAGAGAGGGAGGGAGAGAAAGGGGGAGAAAGATAAAGGAGTGAAGCAGGGAAGAAGAGAGAAAGAGAAGAGAAGGAGAGAGAGAGAGACAAAGAGAGACAGAGAGACAGAGACAGAGACACAGACAGAAAGATGTAGTCAACTTCATGAGCTGGTAAATGGCAGAATTTGGCCCAGCTAAGTCCAAGTCTAGCATTCAAACAGGTTTTTATTTTCCCTCTCAAATTATTAAAGAGAGAGTGTTAGCTATATTAAATAATGCTAAACCAACAATCAAAATACTGATTGAAATATGATTGTTTCAGTGAGATTAAGAAAGAATATTATTGTTTCCACAGGACACCAAAATACTTCAATCTAGGGAAAAGGCATATGTATGTAGTGAATACTCCTTGGTTTTTTCTTTTTTCCATTCTAAATTGAGGCCTTTCTAGCATATTTTATGATGGATTTTCCTTTAATCCTATTTTGAATAAATAGAGTTGATTTGGGGATTAAGGGAAAATTTTTAAAACATGATTTAACAGAGCAGGTGCTCCATTCAGACAGAGTCAACAGCTGCTGAAAGGCCAGGCAGGCCTACTCCAGTTAGCTCCCTTACTTTGGGATAGGGCATTGGCTAAAGAAAGCTCCTGTTTAAAATGCAAATGTCACTCAGCAGAGATAACACATTAATCTATTGTACCTATTAATATATCATCCAAATGAATTCATGAAATTATCAAAGAACAGAACAGAATTCTTAGAAATTGAACACAGGACAGGTACATTGGGGCTGGGAGTTTGGGGGAGCATAGCTTAAAGGGAAATAAAGATCTAAAAACACTAAAAATATTGAGCACTACTACAGAGGCTGGAACTGTGGTAGGCTGATCATTCTATAAAAGAGAGTGCTAAAGAATCACAAGTCCCCATAGGACTGTCAAAAGATTAAGGTCAGAAGGACCAAAACCATAATCTCTGACTAAAGGAAAAGTGGGGGAAATGTACCAGATGCTTTGATAAATAGATTTTTATAAATATTATTCCATTTGATATTCATAACATCCTTAAGAGGAAGGTGCTATTATTATTCACATTTTCCAGTCAAGGAAACTGAGGCAAACAGAGTTTAAGTAACCTGCCTAGGGTCACACAACTAGGCTGAATTTGAACTCAGGTCTTCCTAACTCCAGGTCCCAAACTCTATTCACTAGCTGTTCTAGTATCATATACAAAAACAGACATAAAGGGAAAAATTCTTCCATGCCCCAACACTGGGAAATTCTCTAAAAATGCATGCTTTGTTATATTATTGTTCCATTATAAATATTAAATATGTTCACTTTAAACTTTCAAGTAAAAAATGAGTCTAAATCCTGCTTCTGTTATTTAGTATCTATGTGAGGTTGGTCAAGTCTTGTTTATCCCCCGAAGGCCTCAATTTCCTCATGTGTAAAATGAAAGGGTTGAACTAAATAGTTTTTAATAACACTTACGATTCTAAATACTATTAAACCTATGGCATTATTTGACCCTAAATACAGAGATCTGGTAAATTCACCTTTACAAGAGGTCTTCAAGCAATGTACTAGGTGACCACTTTTTGGATATGTTCTAGAGGTGATTAGTGTTCAGTTTAGAGGTTGGAATAAAGAACCATTGAAGTACCTTCCAACTCTGTGATCTTGACTAGGGAAAATATGGCTCATCAATTTTTATCTGAATTTAGATTAGATTTAACTTGTTTAATGGAAAAAAAACAAGGAAAGCAGAATTGTGTTATAACAAATGACCCAGTACATGAGTAAAGAAACTCCTAAATGCTTTCAAATTCTTAAGCTCCCTAGAGGTGAGCTATATAAAAATTTTGGCTTCTTTTTTTATAATCATTTTTCCTCCATTAGATCATATAAGTGAAAGGGAGCTTAAATACAAAACAGTTAAACTCTCCTTTTACAGATGAGAAAACTAAGATCCAGAGCAATTAAATTATTTGACCAAGGTCTTGTAGATACTGTCTCAAGGAGAACAAAAATCTGGTCTTCATCTATTCACCCAGTGAGCTGTTTTAGGAAATGGATTATAAGAGTTACCAAAAGGGAAATATATATATATATATATATGTGTGTGTGTGTGTGTGTGTGTGTGTGTGTGTGTGTGTGTGTGTGTGTGTGTATGTGTGTATTACTTCATCAAATTTAGATTTTCAAAAAATGTTAGCTGAAATCTTCTATTGCACTTAT
The DNA here is from genome assembly GCF_016433145.1 of Gracilinanus agilis. Taxonomy (NCBI): domain Eukaryota; kingdom Metazoa; phylum Chordata; class Mammalia; order Didelphimorphia; family Didelphidae; genus Gracilinanus; species Gracilinanus agilis. The sequence goes on from NC_058134.1 coordinate 191,349,585, forward strand.
GCTCTGAATGACATTTAATCACCAAATTGCTCTTTAGTAGATTATTTTCATGAATTTTGTTTCATCTTACAAGCAAGGTTGGTACCGTTTTATAGATTTCAAATCCAATCCAAACCAATCTAATAAATATTTATCAAGGTGTACTGTGTTCCAGGCACTGTGCTAAGCACTGGGTATACAATTAAAATGGGGGGGGGAGGTCTCTGACCTCATAAAGCTGACAAACTAAAGGGGGAGACAACTTACATGAAGCGGAAAGAAAGGGGTCTGGGAGACCAGACATCAGTAGGTAACCAGCATGGGGAGGAGAGGGTCTTTTTCTCTGAAACTGAAACCACGCAGAGTAGCAAATGCAAAGTGGAGTGAGTTAAATTCAGCTTCTGTCTGGTCTAAAGGATGACACTGGGAGGAGTTTGGCACTCTGCCCTTTTCTATAGTCCAATCAGAGGGGAGAGGAGGCTGAGGAAAGTGGTGTCAATAAGGCTTGAAATAACAGCATGGTGGTGATGTTAGAAGCAATTAGCTTATCCCGGGAGGTAAAGTAACTGAACCAATGTCTAATATTTATTAAGCAGCAGAACCACAATGTGACAATATGTGTGTATGTATAAGTATAGAGCATATATATACTCACACCCAGGAAACAAAAGAAAAGGGCACCACAATCTTGGATAAATCAAAATTGGTTAAGTTCCTAACAATAAGAGCTGACCCAAAGTACAATGGATTGGGTTGGAATATGGCAGGCTCCTCTTCTGTTGAGGTCTTCAAAGAAAGGCTAGATGACCATTAATTGTGTATGTTATATCATGAGATCTTGACCACTGTTCCATTTCTGAAATTCTATGGTTTTGCTTTCGACTGAAAGGACCATTGAATATTGTGAGCACATGAAATAAATTATAACAAATTACTGATAACTTACTTTCAAGGAAATATCCAAATGGTATTATCAAGGAAATAATCACATAATAAGAAGAGTTAGACATAATTAATAGAAAGCCTGAGGATTAAATTGGTATTTTCAGAATGTTAAAAAAAAAGCAAGATTTTCCTCACCCACCCCCCAGGACTGAGTAGGCACCCTTTGGGAAGACTTATGGGAGAATGTGAGCAGCATGAAGTATGGGCAAGTGACAGTATTCACTATTAGGAGCAAAATCCACATTAACCAGAGAATGGAATACTTAAATTTCAGCTAGATTGTATGCCTTTTTAAGGACTATGCCGTGTCCTTTTATATGTATTATAGTACTTAGATTTTCAGAAACTATTTGTTCTTTAGTTAATGTCCACTAAGAGTCAACCAAAGGGCTTAGAATCATGGCCCTCAAAATGCAATTCCAATCTGACTTCCAAAGATAAAACATTTTCTTTCAGAAGAGGCTTTCTTGGACTGAACTGTGAGTCTAAATGCTTATTTTGGTACAATTTGTGTCACTTTGCAGTTGAGAACCCCCAGGAAATTGATCTTTCTTTGTCTGACTTTCTTCATTTATAAAATTAGGGAGATGAACTAGATCAGAGGCACCAAATATGTCAGCACTCCTGAGAGAAGCAAACCAGAATAAAATGCAATTGGAAAATATTTAACAAAATAAATAAAAATACAATAGGAGACAGATAATTTTAATATGTGATTTTCTATGTCAATATATGACCTAAAGGGGATCTTTATGTTTGATTTAGTCATTCTCATTTGTACTGGAAGTTGACACCACTGTACTGGACGACTTCTCATGTTTCCTCATATACTCATATACTCATTCTAGAGGGAGCTAGGTGACACAGTAGGTAGAATGCCAGAGTCAAGAATACCTGAATCCAAATCCACCCTCAGAAACTTTATTGAGCAATTCACTTAACCCTATTTGCCTCAGTTTTCTCACCTGTTAAATGAGCTGGAGAAGGATATGTCAAACCACTCTTTGCCAGGAAAATTCCAAACGGGGTCACAAAAAGTTGGGAATGACTGAAATGACTAAATAACAAAAACTAACATTCAAAGATTATTCTAAAACCTATAAAGCATTTTCAATATATGATTACTTAGATGTGTTATGCAAAAATTACTTTGTTTCCACATGTCCAAAGTATAATCCATTCTCTTTTCTCCCTAAGCCTTCATTCTTCAGAAATTGCTTGCTACTCTCAAAGAAACCACCAATGTCCCAGGAACCCTTGCTCAAAACCTTTGTGGTCTCCTCAATTCCTCTTTCTCATTCACCATACATCACCAATCTACTGCCAAATCTTATCTTTTATAACTTCAGACTATCTATGACATATGCCCCCTTCTCTACACTCCCAGTCACAGATCTAGCTAATTCAGTCTCTTATCACCTCTTGACTGGATTATTGCAAAAACCTTCTAACCAGACTGCCTGCCTCAAGCCTCTCTCCTTTCCAATACAGTCTTCCACTCAGTTGCTGAGATAATGAAGTTTTTTAAGTGTAAGTCTCATATATTATCTTTTAATCTTTTCCCCACTGCCCAATAAGCTTCAATGTCTCTCTTTTTAGTTCCAAGATCATATATAAAACCTTCTGTTTTGTATTTAAAACTCTTCATAATCTGACCGCTTCCTACATTCACAACTTACTTATAATTTTATTCCTCTTTATGCAGCTTAGAATCCAGCTACTTATTTTCCTTTCTTGAAACAAGACACTTCATCTTCTGACACCATACTTTTTCATTGGCTGTCCCCAATATCTAGAATACTCTGCTTAATAATTTCCCTGGATTCCCTCAACAGTCAAATCAAACTCCACCTTCTACTAAAAGCCTTACTTGGGTCCCCCATCACCATCACCACCAATTGTCGCTACAGATTTTTTTAGATTATCTTCCAATGTATATATTTTTATTACCCAGTTGCTTGAATATTTTCTCCTCCATTAGAATACAGATCCTTGAGGACAGTGTTGTTTTTTAGTTGTTTTTAGTTGTGTTTTGTTTTTGTTTTTTTGCCTTTCTATCACTGAAAGTTAGCACAATGGATGGCATTCAGTGAGCACTTAAATGCTTCTTAATTTAATGACTATCAGGTTCAGACTGAGAAAAGCTAAATTAAATCACAAACTACCTCAAATTATTATAGCTTCCAAGTCAGTATAGATTTTAAGAAAAAATATGTTATCACCACATAGCCATTAATAAATAGCATTAATGCATTTGCTAATTGTTTGTGATGTATCAAAGTTGTACAAACATAGGAACTGATTTTTTTTTCTAGGATGAGATATAATATCAAGATCCTCCATTTGATTTCTGAACTGACCAGTCTAAGATTACAAGGGACACCAGATTCACTAGTACTAAACTTGAAAAGTTCCATCATCTGTTGAGTAGAATGACCCTGAGTAGGACAAAAAATCCTGTATTTTTCTTTTAAACAAAATCTTTCTAAAATGATGAGTTCAACAAAATACAATAAAATTTTATATCATAGCTCACCTAAACATCATTGGTTAATAGCTTTTTCTTTGTTTCTCCTTCACAAAACTGGTGACAACCACCATTCAGAATTTATAACAGCTAAGATGAACATTTTCAGAGGTTAGGATATTGAGACAAAGCATTTCATATAAGATCACAGCTGTTCCAGCAATAAATTTTTATTCCATGTTGAAGAATATATATAATGATATGAACACAATACAAAAAAAATCTAAAAAGTACCTCTTTTTAATATAATAACTAGCTTTAATAATTGTGAGGTGAAGCATGGATTAACCTCAAAATTATTATTTTATTTCTATAATTTATCATTTGATATTTAATGCCTTTTTTAAAGTCTTCAACTAAACAGTGTAATACAATGTAAGACCAATTTAGCCTTCTTATCTCCATATGAAATATGTGCCCCAACTGCACATTTCCAAATTTAACTAAATTATCATCATCCCAGTACCATAAATCATTTTACTTATTTTAATGATTTTTATGATTACTTACAAAAGGCAAGTATAACATCTGTGATCACATAGTCATTTTTAAGAAGGCAGTTTACACAAATAGCAAAAGAGTGAAATTAACCTTTTTAACACAAAACAAAAATATGACATTAGTGTTTATATGTCTATATTTTTTATCATAACACTTAAATATATCTATCCACCTATGACATGTAAATAGTCTAGTATAGCATTATTCCTCATAAAAAAAGAAACTGACTATATGAAAGCTCAACATATGGAGAAATAATAACATGCTCACAAAAGTAAAGGAGGAGATCTTATGATATGACATTAAATTCCAGACCTAAAGTTGTTCTGGGAATAGTTATTTACACTGCTGGTAAATTTCATATTAGAGGTCCTAGTCTATTGAGTACTTGCCTTCTATTCCCACCATTAAAAAAAATAAAAGAAACACTTCTCTAAATACAAAAATCCTATACTTGATTTATTTTGTTTTTAAATTTTCTAAAACTGCTTCTACCTATGATGAAAACATATATATTCTATACAAATATGCTCATATATATCTTTATATGGGGGTATAGATATAGGTATATCTTTATATATGTATATAGAAAGGAATTTATGTTGCATGATGAGATTTAATTTTTAAAATATAAGAACAATTCAAAATTGAGTTCAACTTAATTAAAGCATTTTTGTCTGGACATTATTTTTTGAAATTATGATACCACTCTATTAACAATTAAGTTTATAATGAGAAATGTGCCACAATAATATATAATTGAACTTTATTAAAATTCAATCCTATTTGAAACAGATTTTAATATAATTTTCTCACCAAATTTAACTAAAACATGATTTTAAACCAGAGAATTAATTCTGTCTTCCAATAACATTCCTGATAAAGAGTTCCATATATAATTTACATGATGATATATATTTTATTGAACATTGCTGAAGTGCTATTTCATATCTTTGAGGAACTAAAGATTCCAGAGTTTACCAAAAAAGGAAATAATTTTTCTGAGACACCAGAAAGTTAAGCACATTCTTACAATAGATGGGAAGCCACAATACATAATAGAAGAGGGGTAAGAATTTCTATTTCTTAGTATATACTTCCAGGGTACTCTTTCTTCTACAACCCTTGAAATTCAGACTTCTTATTTGTCATGTGGGGAATTTCAAAAATCTCACTTAACTACTGGATTCCAGCTTGCTGATTGCTTTAAGAAGCAGCTTGAGAATAACATTTCCATGATGTCAGGAAAAACTGTGATTATGGGTCCTATTGCCTTATGACAATTAATGCTAGAAACCAGATTATAGGAGATGACACATATCCCACAGCTGGAAGAAGAAATAGGACTACCTATTCCAAAACCAAGATGACTATTGATGATTCCATTAGTTAGTAAGTCAGGCTAGAAGAAGACTTTCTATCACTGTTTTTCCTGTTGTAATCTGTTACCCAGAGCTGGGAAGCCCCCCGCTCCCCAAACACACACATACTTCACTCATATTCCCTGTTCACAAGTGGCAAGTATGTTTATGTATGTGGAAAGGGAATTTATTGGTACCACCCCATCCTTGACTCAGGAAAGGATTTGGTGGGGATGACTAGAGTTTGATAGAAACAGAGAGGGCTTAACTTTTGCCTTCCATTTTAAATGTATTTTAAAAATTACATGGCCACAGTATGCAAAATATCTGAGTCCTGTTGAAATACAGGGTTCTTCAAAGAGAAGAAAATCCAGATATGGAGTAGATAGTCTAGAGCTATGAATTTTATGTCATTTTAAAATATTTTGAGCAATGTTCCACATAATCAAATGTTAATGCTCTTTGAAAGTGTGTGTGTGTCCGTCTCTTCTCATTTAACTCCATTCATTATCCTGTAACTTTTCAAACTAAAAATTTCCTCCCTGAATACCACTCCATCCTACTTGTCATTTCCACATTTAAAATATAAGTTCCTTGAGGACAGGGATAGTTGTTTTTTGTTGTTGTTGTTGTTGTTGTTGTTTTGTTTTGTTTTTTAGTATTCTCTGAGTATAACAAAATTCTTGTCATACGGAAAATGTTAAATAAATGCTTTTTCATACATTCATTCAATCATTGTTCATTCATTCATTGACTAGTTAAATTCTCAGAATGGCCAGAGTGGATATAATTTGCCCATCCCCACCATTTAAAAAAGGCCCACCTTGAGATCAGTGGGGTAGTAGTCTAAGTGTTTGTAGGCAAAAGCCCTCTAGTGGCTAGAGGAAATATTGTAAAGGTTTGTGAAACAAATAGTTCAGAGAAGAATTGAGGCAGCATCTCAGATCGTGGTCCCGGGGCACCACTGAGTGGACAAGAAGTTACATGATTTCCGTGAACAATGATACAGTGACAAAAGTCAACCTGTAGGCTTAAGGAAGGTAGCATATAAGCCAATTTGGACTGTTGCCATCACTGAAATGCCTCAAGTGTCACCTGCTGGGTAACAAAGTGTCACATATGTTTATAGCTTTGTAATTAATAGTTTAATTGTTTAACTAAGTATATAAGATATCAACATTAGAAACTCTCTTTCCCCTTTCCACAAATCCTGAAATAGTACAGAAAAAGATGATAGCTTTAGCTGCTTATGACTCTGAATTCCTAATGAAGAAAAGGTGAGAAATTATCTTAAAATCCTTTTCATTTAAAAAAATTAAAATTAAATTAATTAAATTTGTCATTTAATAAATTTTAA